>NW_021703783.1:9948356-9984890 GCF_005190385.1 Monodon monoceros
GTGTGTGTGTGTGTGTGTGTGTGTGTGTGTGTGTGTGTGTGTGTGTGAGAGAGAGAGAGAGAGAGAGAGAGAGAGAGGAAGAGAGAAGGAATGAGAGGGAGAGAACTTTCGATCTTGATATGTCATTTCTGACCTAGCACCAAGGATGGGCAGTATTTCCCCTCTGAGCTAGCTGCTTACCACTTTCTTAAAAGACACAGAATGCCTTGATAAGGACTTTTAAACGGGCTTTGGCCTTTTTCTGAATATGTTTCCCCTTCTCATTTGGGCAGAAATGAGATGAGTTAGTTTAACGCCTTACGGAGGAAATGGGGAGAAGATAGACAGGAGCACACAATCAGCAGAAAAGAAAAAGAAATTGACAAGAAACCATAGGAAAGGTGATCCAGTCCAAGCGAACAGAGTCTCTCTGTAGAAGAGGCACTGACCCCTCTCTGCACCTTTGCACTCTCTGTCTCTGAGAAGGGCTGCAGTAGGGAGGTGAAGGTGGCATCTGAGGTCAGATCCTTAGTGCCTGCTTCCCCAAGACAAAGGGCTTGGAAATACTACTCACAGCGAATGAGGTTTGAATTATGAATCGGTAACAATTGCAGTCCTTTCTTTCTTGCTGCGTCCCTAACTGGCATGTTGGTCATTTATAAACAATTGCAGTCCTTTCTTTCTTGCTGCGTCCCTAACTGGCATGTTGGTCATTTATAAACTCGCCTGCCTCTGTGTGCCCTCACAGCTAGCCTCGTGCAGGAGCAGAAAAAGATGGGTGTCAGTGGCAGGACACGTTGGCACCTCAGCTCTGCCAGTGTCTAAAGCCGGCAGAGAGGCTCACAGCCTCTGTGCCTGTGAACTTTAGGTTGTCATTTTTCTTTAATGAATTCTGAATTAGGATATTAATAATACTAATAGAGCTCATTAATTGAAGGCTTACTATGTTCAGATAGAGTGTCAAGATTTGTTCTTGTAACAGACTCACAGACATAGAGAACAGACTTGTGATTGCCAAGGGGGAGGGGGGCAAGGAGGGATGGATTGGGAGTCTGGGATTAGCAGATGCAAACTATGATATATAGGATGGATAAACAACAAGGTCCTACTGTATAGCACAGGGAACTCTATTCAAAATCCTGTGACAAACCGTCATGGAAAAGAATATGAACAAGAATGTATATATATGTATAACTGAGTCACTTTGCTATACAGCAGGAATTAACACAACATTGCAAATCAACTATACTTCAATAAAATAAGTTTAAGAAAAAGATTTGCTCTTGTAAACTCTGTAGGGTCACAGAATTAATAAGTTGCAGAGTGAGTTTTCAACTCCTGAGCATGGGACTGTGAACTAGGTAGGAAAGGATCATGTTGAGTATTTATTTATCCAGTTGCCAGGTCCCGACTTAGCATCTACTGGAGGATTAGTCCTGGGCTAGCATTAGGAGGGATATAAAATGTTCTACAGCCTCATTGCCCTTCTCACCGAGCTTCAGGCTCATGTGACACTCACTATTTTGGGTTAAGACACAACATCTCCCATCATTGTCACCAGCCCTATGACCGTCACCACCATAGCCCCGCCAGCATCACCAGCACCTCCACCAGCACCCTGGCCATCACCACACCATCATCAACGCCAAAAACATGTGTGTAGCAACTGTTGTTTGCATGTGGCCACATGGCTTTTCTCCAAAGTGGCAGCTGGGTCACAGCTGGGCTGTGCTGAAGGATTAAGTGATGCCTGAGTGAAGGTGACATGTGACAGAATCTCCTCCTAGGCCGGAGCAGACTGCAGATGCCAGCCTCCCGGGAGCTGTCAATCCAGGACAGAACATAGTGCTTACAGAATGGGAAACGAGCGCGGTTTACATAATGTTTCAGGAGGAGTTGACTACCAGGACTTCAATCTCCCTTTCTGCAAGCCAATCTGAGCTGACGTCTCTCTTCCTGATCAAAGGTCCCACCAACCTGTCACAAAGGGTGCCCTACAGCACCAGGCAGTGCCTCACCTCTCAAAACTTGAGGAGATGCTGAATGCACCGAGGCAGCATTGCCATGCCAACTGTAACCTCTTGAAACACACAAAGAAGGCAAACGCAGAACCAGAGAGCTGAAGTGAGTCAGAGTCTGTCCACATTGGGAATTTATTTATTTTTCATTTTTGGGGGGAATTTATATACAAACAAATTTCATGTACATGGGCACACTTGTCAGATGCATCTATATTCATGATATTACTTTAATCACAGAGCCGTATGAAACCAATCACTCTTTCAAGCGTATAAAAATCACTTCCCTTCCCATCTCCATGCCTTAGCTTATTTTCTACTTACAACCTGGAATACCTTTCCTCTGCCAATGTCCAAATACTGATTATCATGGGTGGAACGGTATCCCACAAAATATGCTGAAGTCCTAACGCCCAGTACCTGTGAATGTGACCTTGTTTGGAAATTGGGCCTTTGCAATTGATCACATTAAGATGAGATCATTAGGGTGGATCCTCACGTGTTATGGCTAGTATACTTATAAGAAAGGGAAATCTGGACTCAGAGACAGCCGTGCATGTACAGAGGGAAGATGATGGGAAGACACAGGGAGAATGCCATCTACAAACCAAGGACTGCCTGGGGGTACCAGAAGCTAGGAGACAGGCCAGACTCTGCCCCACATACATCAGAAGGAACCAGCACTGCTGACATCTTGACTTTGACTCCCAGCCTCCAGGAGTGTGGGACGACACATTTCTGTTTTAAAAGCCACCCTAGTTTGCGGTACATTGTTATAGCAGCCCCAGGAAACTAATACATTAATCAAGCCTCAGGATCAAGCTACTTTCTACAGAACATCTTTTCTGAGTGTAGCACAGTCCCATCTGTGATGATACAGATGTGCCATGGCTTTACCTCCAAGATTTCCAATCTTTGTGCTTGGACTCTTAAGTGGGATGTAAAGGTGCAGAACAGATTTTTAGAAAGTGAAAAGAAAAGGCACTATTGCAGGAAGGTCTTGGGGAGGGGGTGGCAGATTGCGAAGTGGCTCAGGTAAAGGTTACCCCCTTTTCCTTGACAACACAGGGACCCCACTAACAATCTGATGGCCCCTGCCTGTGCTGCCTTGTGTAAGCAGACCTTAGAGGTCAGAGAAGGTGCTCAGTCTGGGGTCCTGGGATGCTGCTGACGGGCAGCAAGATGTAGGTGAGAGAAGCCTAGGTAGGCTCTGTGTGTTGCCTCCCCTTCTGGAAACTTCTCTGGTGCTAACATGGGATTATGGGAAAGCTGAGTGTTTGAGCGGGCCTGGAAGGTTCTTGTATACAGGATGTGGACGCTACACAGCACGCCTGTCACTTGCTTTCTTTGCTGCAGTGAAAACTCCCCGATCAGAGTCTGGGTTGGGAGTAGAAAGTGGTACATGCCATGGCGGGCCTTCCACCCAGTGCTGGAACTCAGTGATCTCAATGATGTTTGTCATCAAGGGCTTTGGGGATCGCCTAGAATCTGCCTTGGTCCATTTCCTAGTCTCAGAAGCTTAGAATGCCCCAGGACTTGTACATCTGGAATACAAGGTAGAATGTGACGAGCATCACAAGATGGGAAGGAAAGATGCAGAGTCACCAGCACTCCCAGTTGGCGGATGGGGGAGGGGTCTCTCTCCCTTGTTCACCAGACTTTCCTCAGGAGCTCTGTCCACCAGAGAGCAAGTCCTTGCCCCGACCTCCAGTGCTAGTAACTCAGGAAATCTGAACTCAGGTTCAGAATATCAGCGTTGTCCCCTCTGGCTGTCATTGTCTTGTTGACCCTCCAAACAAGCCCGCCACCTCCTCCAGGAAACCCTCCCTGATAATCTCAGGTGAAGCTAATGGCCCCATTGTGGCATTTTAGCTTCTGCTTAGCCCTTACGCCATCTTGCTTTACATTTTAGTTACATACTGAGCTCAACCTCTAGTTATAAGTGCCTCAAAGTTAGGAAACATGTACAGTTTGTGTTTTTATCATTCTGGAGGCTGGCACAGGCCCATTGGTTAGGTGAGAGTCAATAAATAAATCAATAGATATCTATTTATTGAGTGCCTATTAGGTGCTGGGTATCGTGCGCTGCTGGGGAGATCAATACTTTGAACAGAAAAGTGTTCACGGGTGAAATAAGATCTTGCTTTTATTCCTGACCCCTATTTCTCTTCAGCCTCCAGCTTCCTAACATGACTTACTAACCATGTCTGTGGGCTTGTGCCCCACTCAACAAACAGTACATAAGATGTTCCCTGATTGGGCTGGGAGTTGTCTCAATTATGGGTCGTCTGGTTGTGATGCCTTGTATCTGTGGTCAGGACCACTCGTTGGGTCCTGTCTATGTCTTGCTTGCCCAGACCCCTGGTTCCCAACTGCTCACCTAAGATTTGGCTTCTTTTTTAAAATTTTATTTATTTACTTATTATTGAAGTATAGTTAATATACAATGTTGTGTTAGTTTCAAGTGTACAGCAAAATGATTCAGATTCTTTTCCATTATAGGTTATTATTACAAGATACTGAGGGTAGTCCCTGTGCTATACAGTAGGTCTTTGTTATTTACCTATTTTATATATAGTAGTGTATATATAAATCCCAAACTCCTAATTTATCTTCCCTCACACCCCACTATTCCTTTTGGTAACCATAAGTTTGTTTTCTATGCCTGTGAGTCTATTTCTGTTTTGTAAATAAATTCATTTGTATCATTTTTTAGATTTCACATATAAGTGATATGGTATGATATTTGTCTTTTTCAAGATTTGGTTTCTTGCAAGGGGGAGAGGTGTGAGGGAGGGATGGATTGGGAGTTTGGGATTAGCAGATGCAAACTATTATACATAGAATGGATAAACAACAAGGTCCTACTGTATAGCGCAGGGAACTATATTCAATATCCTGTGATAAACCATAATGGAAAAGAATATGAACAAGAATGTATATATATGTATAAATGAATCAATTTGCTGTACAGCAGAAATTAACACAACATTGTAAATCAACTATACTTCAATTAAAAATAAATTTAGCTTCTTGCCTTAGCTTGACTTTCCTGACTTCTGTCTTCTCACCTAACTCTGACGCCAGCTCTGCCTTGACCCTGGGCCCTCAGATGTCCCCCTGAATCTGGATCCATCAGGCCAAGCCACTGGTGCTCATTAGAAGTCCTGTCTTTCCATCTCTGTCCTGGATTTCCAATCTTTTTGATGTACATCTTGCCCTCAGGCAGGTCTTCTTGGAGAAGGAAGGAAGGACAAATTTATGAATATATGTTCCAATATAAGTGTACTTGACTGTTGAAATAACAACAATATCTTAGATTAAAAAGAGGAAAAAGGAACAAAAACATTCAACAAGTTGGTGAGGGAAAATGGAGGTAAGTGTTGTAAAATCTTTGTATTGTATGTAATAAACATAAGGGTACTGATTAATTTAAAAATTTTATATACTAAGTATGTATGTTGCATTTTTTAGGGTATGTACTAAAAGAATAGAAACAGAGTGTATAACTGTCTAACTAATAGAAGGGAAATAGAAATAATAAAAATAAATAAATCCATAAAAAGCAATAAAGGAAAAGAAACAGAAGTAGGGCAAGTATAAGCACAAAAAAAGAGTAGATTTTAAACCTGAAATATTAGAACTTACAAGAATTTGAATGGATTAAGTTCTCCAGTAAAAACAACAGCAGCTATATTATATATGATATACATTCCTGTATGTACTATTTTCAAGAGACATGTCTAAAACACAAGGATACAAAAAGGTTAAAGACAAAAGAATGGAAAAATACAGGAGGCAAATATTAATCAACAGATGTCTTAGGAGAATTCATTAATATGAAATAAAACAGACCAAGCATTATTAAAGATAAAGAGTATAATTTCACAATGACACATTTTAATTAACAAAAACACTACAATTTAAAATACATAAAAAACCTTTAAAAAAGCTGCAGAATACATAAAATAAAAATTGACAGAAGTACAAGAGGAAAAATAATAACCGTCAAAGCGGTAGATTGTCTTACATTGCTCTCAGTTACAGATACATCTTGCCATAAAAAAATCATAATGGCATAGGACATTTAAACCAGATTTTTAAAATTTACATAATGGATGCATATAGACATTGCATCAAACAGCTACAGAAAACATATTCCTTTCAGGCACATGTATAATGTTTCTAAGAATCAATTATTTCTGGACCTTGAGTCAATCTCAATGAATTTTACTGAATTGAAATCACATCAAGTGTGATCTCCAATAAAAATACAATTAAGCTAGAATTATAAAACAAAAATTAACTATAATTTTCCCATATAATTGGAAATTTAGACACATGCTTCCAAATAATCAAAGAAGTGTGGCTAAAAGGGAAAGGACAGTTTACCCTGAACAAAGCAGGAGGGTGGATTAGGGGAACTGACCCTCTGAGCAGTTGAAAAATCCACGGATAGGCCCTCCACATCAGTGGTTTCAACCAGCAACCATCTGTGGATTCAACCAGCAGTGGATTGTGTAGTACTGTAGTATTTACTACTGAAAAAAAATATACAGGTGGAGTCGTGCAGTTCAAACCAGTGCTGTTCAAGGGTCAACTATATAGTGTTAATTAGAACATATTTTGAAAACAATAGTGAAAATACTATTTAAATTTGAGACGTACAGCCAGTGGTGTGCTAGAGCTGCCTTGTATCAGCTTGCAAGAGCCGAATGTTAAATATTCAGGACATTTTCCCACTGGTTATTAATCCACTACTAGCCTGAAATCAGTTGTGGTGAAGTATTTACAACACAGAAATATGAAATTGGCGTGCTACACATCAGGACTTTTTATTTTCCTTTCTTTTCTTTTCTTTCTTTTCATGCTTCTTCCTTCCTTCTCTTTCTCTCCCTTTCTCCCTTCTTTCCTTTCTCCCTTCCTCCCTCCCTCCCTTCCTTCCTTCCTTTCGCAAATTAGTTAACAGAACGCTAAGAGATGCAGTTAAAATATTATATAGAGGGAAATTTATAGTCTTTTGAGAGTTTGTTTTTAGATTGGATTAGATGGATTTAGATGGATTAGAAAAAAACAAATGCTGCAAATTCCATCTTCAGGAACTAGGAAAAAAAAGCAATGCAAAATCCAAGAAAGTAGAAGAAAGAAAACAATTAAGATAAAAAGGTAAATTAATGGCATAGAAAAATATTATACAAATTAGAAATATAATAAAGAGAAAAAACAAACCCAAAAGTTCACTCTTTGAAACTAAGAAAAAAATGGACCAACCTCTGGTGAGATTGACCAAGAAAATGAAGAAATGCACAAACAATCAACATCATGAGTAAAAAATTGGACATTACTACAGACACTGCAAATATTGAAAAGATAATAGAATATACAAAAAACACCAATATATTTGAAAATGGATGCAAAATGTATACATTCCTGGAAAAGTATAACATACCAAAACCCTTCTCATGAAGAGATAAGAATCCTGACTTTTCCTTTAGTTAGTAAAACAAAAACTTCTTATCCAGAGCTCTCTAGGTCCACGTGGTTTACCAGTAAGGTCTATAAATGTTCAAGAGAGAAATATTTCCAATTTATACACATTCCTTCAGACAATAGAATAAAAGGGCAAATCTACCATTATGCTCTGTGATACTACCCGTCATCTTGATTCTAATGCTCAACAAAGGCAAAACGAGAGAGGAAAACTAGAGCCCAATCTCACTCATGAATGTAAATGCAAAACGTAAACTATAATTAGTAAACTGAATGCAGCAATATACATAAAAAATACATCATGACTAATTTGTGTTTATCTTAGGAATGTAAGATTAGTGTCACTTTGGAAAAGCAATTCATGTAATTCACCACATTATAAGAAAAAAATGGGGTGATTATCACAGAGATGCAGAGAAAGTATTTAGTAAAAGTCAATAATCATTCATAATAAAACTCTTATAAAAATAGAAATAGAATGAAATTTCCTTAACCTTACAAAGGGTACCTACTACAATCTTATGGCAAACGTCACATCAAATGTTGAAACTTTGAGAGCTCTCATTTTGAAATTTGGAACAAGACAAGAATTCCTGATATTGCTACTTCTATTCAGCTTTGTCCTGGAGTTCCCTGCCTGCTCAGTGAAACAATGAAAAGAAATAAAAGGTATGAGAATTGAAAAGTGGAGAAAAACAGCTGTCATTATTCACAGATGATTTAATTATGTGTAGAAGATCTGAAGGAATCCATAGAGAGATGACTGTAATTATTACGAGGCTTTGACACGGTTGTCCTATTCACATTCAGTACTTAAACAATACATTTAATTCATATAATCGAGCAACAGATTGAAAATGAAATAAAAGAGCTACCATTTAGAATAGCATAAAACAAGATGATATCCTTGGGAACGGTACTAACAATACATTTTTGTCTAAGACATCTACGGAGAAAATTACAAAGTGGTACTGAGAGACATTAAAAAAGAAAGCTAAGTGGAGAGGTATACCAAGTTTATAAATCAGAATAATTTTTATAAAGATGCCACTTGTCCTCAAGTTGAGTTATAAATTTAATGCATGCCCAAGCAAAATTCCATGATTTTTTTTAAAAAACTTGGCAGGCTGGTTTTGAAACTTATATGGATATGCAAAGGGTTAATAAGAATATCCAAAACACTCTTAAAGAAGTAGAACTCTCTGGCTCTACCAGATTTCAAGATCAGCAGGGAGAATAAGAAGTTTCCAACAAATTGCCGAGACAGGCATCCATGTAGAAAAAACGATGTTGGATCTTTACCTCATACCATCCTAAAAATGTCGATTTCAGTTGGTTAAAAGACTGAAGGTGAAAGGAAAATCAATAAGGAAAGATACTGTCATGATCTTGGGGTAAAGATTTCCTAAACAAGACACAAAAAACACAAACCATAAAGAAAAAAATTATAAATTTGTTCTACATTAAAATCAAGACATCTTCTTCATCAAATGGTATCAAAGGTAAAAAGATAAACCATGAAGTGGGAGATAATATTTACAACACACAAAACAAACAACACACTAGTATTCAAAATACTTATAGAATTCTTCCAAAATCGCTAAGACAAAGGCAGACAACCTAACAGGAAAAAATGGGTAAAATGTTTAAACAGATACTTCACAAAAAGGAAATTTCCAGTTAAATATAAAATTAATAATCTGTGGACTAAAATACAATCATAATGGAATTCCTTCCATACCGCACTCAATGGGCAAACGTTTGAAAAGTCTGACAATGAAGGAGCGATGGAACATTTTGAACTCTCCTCGACTGCTGAAGACCATGGAAGTTGGCACAACTACTTGGAAATCAGTTTGGCATTATTTAATATGTTACCTATAAATAAAAATACCCAGAAATGCAACCCTAGGTATATATCCTAGCAAAGTTTGTTCAGATGGGCACAAAGTAACCCAAGAATGTTCATAGCTGCGCTGTTTACAATTATTCCAACTTTGATACAACCCAAATATTCATCAACAATAGAGTAGATGAACTACTCTGTAGTTTGTCATGCAATGGAATAACACAGGTACAGGTAGACCCATGGATGAATCCCACAAGGGCAATGTCAAATGAAAGACCCCAGACAGAACAGTTCCATTTCTACAAACTTCAAAACCAAGAAGCCAGACTTTAGAGTTGCGTACATGAGTGGTAAAACCATAAAGAAAATGAAAGGAATCATGACCCTCAAAGCCAGCATAGCAGTTAACTCTAGGAAGAAAGGGCAAAATTGTCATCAGGAAGGGGCGCATGGGATCTTCTAAGGTGCTGGCAGTGTTCCTTTTCTTGTCCTGGCTGGTGGATTATCTGGGTGTTCTCTTATTTTATTCATTTATTTGTTAAACTGTATACATGTGTTTTATGTACTTTTCTGTATCCACGCATCATAACTCTTTTAAATAAAGGGGGAAAAGTTTGCATTATCATCACTGGATGGCAGTTTCCATGTGCTGATAGCCATAAAGGTATTGACTCACAGAAGTCATAGAAGAACAGCCTAGCTAACTTCCTGGTAAGGGATGCATGGGAAATACCCCAGGGGAGTCCATTTGGGAGCTGAAGATGCCCAGAATCCGAGAAAGACTTTTGGAGAAAATTACCTGCGTAGGCGTTTCTATTCATATTTCCAGCTTCTAACAATCTTGGAACCCAGCAGTCACTTACAAACATAGACTGAGCCCCACCAACGTGCGAGGCATGGGGCTAGGTGCTGGGATACAGAACACAGTGAGATGTGGGCTTCAGCGAGCTTACGCTCAGAGAGGAGGAGGAAACCACAAATTACAGTAGGATGCCGGCTAATCTCAAGTGGATCTTGTGTGGGAAGTATTCCCAGAAAAGATGACACCTGAGTTCTGTGTTAGGGGACAATTGCCAGACATATGTGGAATAGTGAAGGATCATTCAAGAGAAGGAAGCAGCATGTGGATAAGTGAGAAGCAGCGGGCGCATTCCAGAAACAACAAACAGCTCTGACTGTCTGGACTGTCCTGAGTGCATATGTAGGGTTGATTTTATAAGAAGGTTTACTGCGTGAACCCCATCCATTCCTGGCATGACGAAATTAAGGGTTAGTTAAGGAAATATTTTCAGCTTTCAGGACCCCTGAAAGTATTCCTAGAAGGGATTTAAGTGTAAAGATCAATAGGAATTTCGATACATTTTTACTAAGCGCCTACTATATGCAAAACAGGTGCTGGACAGGCAAGTATCAAAAGCAGGATGTGGGGAAGTAAGATAAAAAGTATTTCTGTAACCAGGACATGGAAGCAGCCTAAATGTCCATGGACAGAGGAATGGATAAAGAAGATATCGTTCATGTATACAATGGAATATTAACCATTATGAAAGAACGATATTATTCCTTTTGCAGCAACATGGATGGACCTGGAGATTGTTATACTGAGTGAAGTAAGTCAGACAGAGAAAGATAAATATCATACGATATAGCTCATGTGTGGAATCTAATAAAAGGGCACAAATGAACTTAACTACAAAACAGAAATAGAGTTACAGATGTAGAAAGCAAACTTATGGTCACCAGGTGGGAAGTGGGGGGAAGGATAAACTGGGAGATTGGGATTGACATATACACACTACTCTATATAAAATAGATAACTAATAAAGACCTGCTGTATAGCACAGGGAACTCTACTCAATACTCTGTAATGACCTATATGGGAAAAGAATCTTAAAAAGAGTGGACGTATGTATAACTGATTCACTTTGCTGTACAGCAGAAACTAACACAACATTGGAAATCTCCAAAATTTTTTTTTGAAAAGGGGAAGAAAGGATTTTTTGGGGGGCTCATGAAACATGAAGGTGACAATAATGCTTTACCTCTGTATGTCATATTGCCATTTAAATTTTTTTTCACAAATATCTCATTGGTTTGAGGCGGAGAGGACCTGACCAGAGGTTTTGCCTGACAGCTCTGCCGGTGATTGACGCTATGTCCTACACACTATTAGCAGCACATCTCTGTCATGGGCTGCTGACCCCTGTCCGGGGTTTATTAGAAGTTGGAGGAAGATCAGACAATTTGCTTGTCTTGCAGGGTTACTATGTTCCCTGGAAAACAGCGGCTTAGCCCCTGAGGGCCTGGATTTTCCCTTGGGTAAAATTGCTTTGAAATCCTTAGCAGAAAGGTTTTTTCTACAAGGGCCTTTTCTTTCATTTTTCTTTTTTCCTTTTATTTATTTATTTATTTTTGGTGCGTTGGGTCTTCGTTGCTGCACGCGGGCTTTCTCTAGTTGCGGCGAGCTGGGGCTACTCTTCATTGCCGTGCGTGGGCTTCTCACTGCAGTGGCTTCTCTTGTTGCGGAGCACAGGCTCTAGGTGTGCAGGCTTTAGTAGTTGTGGCACATGGGCTCAGTAGTTGTGGCTTGTGGGTTGTAGAGTGCAGGTTCAGTAGTTGTGGCTCATGGGCTTAGTTGCTCCGTGGTGTGTGGGATCTTCCCGGACCAGGGTTCGAAACTGTGTCCCCTGCATTGGCAGGCAGATTCCCAACCACTGCGCCACCAGGGAAGCTACAAGGGCCTCTTCAATAGAACTTTTGCCAAGAGAGAACTAGAAAAAGAATAATCCTGTAAATGTCATCAGGCTGAAGAAGACAGAAATGAAGGCCCACGCAAGCTATTTTACTAGGTTTACCCAGAAGCAAAGGAACATTGGAGGCCTGTAATGCCTTCCACTTGCAGCAGAGGGTCCTGAAAACAGCCCTAAGCAAAAAGATGTGTTTTTAGCGTTGGCCCAATTGCTACTTAGCTGTGTGGCTTTAGGCAAGTTATCCAACCTCTCTGAGACTCAATTTTCTCATCTGTAAAATGGGGATGAAAACTTCTACCCATCTCAGTGATTATGGCAAGAAATGAGATTAATGTCTGGGAAATCAGCTTGTCTCAACCAAGGAAATTATTGTTGCTGTTGTTTGTTGTTACTTAGACTTTTTGTAGGATGGGCTTGGGAGGTCTGTTGTCAGGAGGGGTTTATTTTTTATGTTTTGTCTCCTGCAAGGTAGCTCTGAATTCTGTCTACTGAATAGCAAATTGCTACTTTGTTTTTTTGTTGTTTGACACTTAGGTTCTCATCCTACAATTCTGTTTACTTAAATATTTCAGAGTCTCTTAGCATTTCAAAAGAGTATTTTTAAAAGAAAGAATAGAGACACAATTGCTCCTTTTTCTAGGCTCAGCAGTTATGTATTAAATTATGCACATATACAAACAGAGAGAAAAAACAAAAAATAAGACATTCGCTTGACAACAGAAATAGGAATTATCTGTAAGTTTTTAAATCAATGCCTGGCCTTGGTGGTTAATTTCACATACATAATTTCACCCTTGCATGAAAGCCAGGTATGAAAATGACAGTCCCCAAGGGAAGGTTTTGTAATCCTAAACGATTCCAAAGAAGTCTCTGCTTCAATCTAATAGTCTTGTCTGTTTTTTTTTAAGGAACATTTTTTTAAAAATAGATTTTATTTATTTATTTATTTAGGCTGTGTTAGGGATTTGCTGCTGCATGTGGGCTTTTCTCTAGTTGCAGTGCGCGGGTTTCTCACTGTGGTGGCTTCTCTTGTTGCAGAGCATGGGCTTCAGTAGTTGTGGCATGCGGGCTCAGTAGTTGTGGCTCTCAGGCTCTAGAGCGCAGGCTCAATAGTTGTGGCTTGCTCAGCGGCATGTGGGATCTTCCCAGACCAGGGCTCGAACCCGTGTCCCCTGCATTAGCAGGCAGATTCTTAACCACTGCACCACCAGGGAAGCCCTGATAGTCTTGTTTTAAGACATGGAGTGACAGGAGTTCCCTACAGCTTTGAAGACTGGAAACCAGGAGGTTCTAACCGACTTTGAATTCTAGATCTTGACTTCCCTGTCTCTTCTTTTGTAATGTTACAGCCCCGTGCAGTTGGGTTCTAGAGGACATTTGATTAAAATGTTATTTTTAGCGAATACATAATTTCCTACAGTAAAATGCAAAAACCCAAGAGAGCAGCTGAGGCTTGTAACTGTGTAAGGCTGTAGGCCACTGGTGTCCAACAAAATATGAACAAGAGGGAAAGGGGGAAAGAACTGGTACTCGAAACGCGCCCCGGCCTTGAGAAAATGATGCCAGAGCCCCAGCCTCCAATACACCACCTTCTCTGGCGCGAGGTTGTAAGCCCGCCTGCAGAAACCCACCGTCCAGGCGACCTCTCATTTTCCAGGATGGGAAGAAGCCCTGCAGAGGGACTGTGGCCTAGATGTCAGGCATCTGGCAGGCTGCAGAGAGAAAGGAGGTGCTGAGTTTCCTGCCTTGATCAGCACAGGCCTAAATTTGCCGTGATATGATTCAGTGTGCTTCCCAGAGCACTGGATATAGTTGCAGCTCTGAGTCAGCCTCAGGCCCCACTCCCTCCTTTGTGGCTCTATAAGCTGCGCGGGGCTGAGTGTCTCACCAGGGCTCACTTGCTCCCCATGTCAGATCAAGGTCCTCGTTAGGCCTGACCTCTTGTGCCCAGAGCGTGCTTTCAAAGAGATGCTGGCCCAGTCGATAGGAACACCAAAGTCTCTGTTGTCTGTTAAGTCTGAGTAATGGAGAGTTCTCTCTGGTTAATTCAGATTATTAGAGGCTTAGATCAATCTGTTAATAAAGGTTTACCATTCATAACATTTGTACATTTCCAGATGTCAAGGGATTGAAGTTAACCTGCTATTCACTTACTGTGTTTCTAGTGATAGGGATAGAGTAGGATAATTAAACAGTCAGTTTAGAAATTCCACTAGGTGATTAAAGACAGAAAGGGAATTTTAAGGGAGTTTGGAAGACTGTTGTAAGCTAATGACCACTCAAGAAAATAACCCAGTAACCTAGCAATAGTCTGCACTACCTTGAAGGAAGACCAGGTGCATCCAAGCCCCAGACACACTCAAGCCACAAACCCTGGTAGTTAAAACACAAGACAGTAGACATGGGGGCTGAGTCTTGTTACATGAAGCCAGAGAGTTAATAGTTCTTGAAGAGTAGCATTCCTGAATGTGGCCAAGACAGAAATATAGGTGAAAGGGGAAGGAAACTAGGTGAAAGGGGGCATTATACCGAAGCCTGAGATGAATGACCGTATTTAATATATGTTACCACCCTTTTGCAAATATACATGATTTAAATAACGCCAGGACAGTCCCAGTTAAACCATATAGGGCCAAAGGAGGAACTAATGATGGAAGCCTTGACGTCTGCCCAAGAATGACAAGAAGGTGGTCTTCTCCCCTCCCCACTTTCTCTTTGATTGTAAAAATGTAGCCCTCTTTCTTCTCAGGGCTGCGGTCCCTCGCCGGCCCGCTGGTGTCTCTCACAAGCATCTTATGCTAATAAACTCACTCTTTACCTGTCACTTTGCCTCACGCTGAATTCTTTCTGCACCGAGACAAAAGAACCTGAGCTTCAGCAAGTCCTGACACTAGGTGAGAGGCTTCAATGAAAGGACGGTGGGTTTCAGTCCCCTCCTAAGCTAGGGATTGTGGGTTTGAGCCCCAATCTGGATTTTGGCTGGGTTCAAGCCCCATCTGAGAAGTGGCGCAGTTTCACTAGTGTTTAGGTTCATATCTTAAAGAAGTTGGAAATCTAGCTGGTTAACAATCTAAAACACATGTAACAATGAAGAAGGCTTGACCGAGATGAAAACGGATCTAGAAGGACAGCCATGAAGAAGGTAGTTGTGGTCAGAGATGATTTTCGGGAGGAAGTGAGGTACCCCCAGAGCTCTGTAGGACCAGTAGGATTTACCTGGCATGCCGGTGGAGAATAAACAGGAAGAGCCGGGGAGTGCATGTGAGAGAATTGCTAATACCAAAAAAGGAGAGAAAATAATTTAATCTTTCTTTGCTTTCTCAGAAGGCTTATTAGGACTTTACAGAACTCCAGGATCCTTCTAGATCACAATGTTCAGGAGCTATCAGAGGGTGCCGGCTTATAGCTGAGCCTCTGAGAGAAGAGAGGGCTGACAGCCTTCATTTTAGTTCCTGGGTCTCCTTTTGGAGACATGAAAACTAAAAAAAAATTTTTTTTTTTTTTGCGGTACGCGGGCCTCCCACTGTTGCAGCCTCTCCCGTTGCGGAGCACAGGCTCCGGACGCGCAGGCTCAGCGGCCATGGCTCACGGGCCCAGCCGCTCCGCGGCATGTGGGATCTTCCCAGACCGGGGCACGAACCCCCGTCCCCTGCATCGGCAGGCGGACTCTCAACCACTGCGCCACCAGGGAAGCCCCTAAAATATTTTTAAAATCAAATAAAAGAAACTTTATCTGTTGGGTTAGTGAAAGGATCAGGGCATATGAGTCTGGTCGGGCAACTAGCCTCTTCCCCCAGAGTCATCCTCGCTCACTTGGTAACCACGGGTCACACAGGAAATAGCTCTCTGCCTTAGCCTGAAAAATGGAACTAATAACAAGTCCCCTTGTGTGTAAATAAAATGGCCTCAGGGATAAGCACTGTGCATATTATTCCTTACACTCCTTGGAAGAAAAGATTAAAATAGTTTCAAAGAATTATTGTTATGATTACAGATGCCTGGAGACTGAGGGCTGATTTTTCAATTCAGTGATTTCGTAAATCCTTCATGGTGTCTTAGAATTGAAAGCAATATTCCAATTGGAATTAGAATTGGAAGAGGATCATCTACTGGGGAAATCTTGGGCTTTGGAATCAGAAAGGCTTGACCTTGAATCCCTGATCAATCACTTATTACCAGCACCATCTTTCTTTCCTTCATTAAAGAAATACGTATTAAGCTCCTGTGATGTGTTCTGATAAATTATCTAAGTTCTTGGAGCCTCAGTTTCCTCAACAATAAAGATTAAAGTATAACCTCTTAAGGTCATGATAATGACTGGCATATAGTAGACCTATAATTCACATTAGTTTTCCTCCTTTAATGAATGAATGAGGGAATTAAATAAGACATGGCTACTTAAGAAGCTTAAAGTACGTGATGGGAGGAAAGGCAAGGCAGAATGCATCTGGTGTTAGAGACGGGATACAAAGGAGCTGAGATTGTCTGAATGGACAGAAGGGAATTGACTCAAGGACTGGGGCCATGATGGTTGAATGGAGAAAGTGGATCCTTACCTGCTGCTGCAGTGTGGCCCATAACCAACAGGATGCTGTGAAGTGATACAAGGAAGTGTCCCACGTCACACTTCGCCTTGTTTACCATTTACTAGTTTAACATTGGCATTTGGGGAAGATGCATGTATGCATCCAAGCATCCATCCATTCTTTCCTTTATTCATCCATTGAAGAAACATTTATTACCCTCCTTCCCTGAATCAGGCATTTATCTAGTGCTGGGAATACAACCAAAGTACTTAAAGAAGAGTGGAGAAGAAAGACAAGTAAACAGGCAGTTATAAATCATCGTGATGGAGACTAAGATGGGACCAGACACAGACCTGAACACTTCCTGAGGGTCACACAAAACTGGGTGTAGGCTCTGGCTTTGCCACTCACTGGCCGTGGTATCCCAGGGAAAACGATGAGGAATCATGTACTTAAAAGCTCTTTGGAATCTGTGTTATGCCATATAAATGCGCATTTTAATATATTAACCATGAGTGAATTCATCATCTTATATTATCCCATCAGATCTGATCCTCTTTTAAATGTTTCTGTAATAAATAGTAGCTGGCACACAGATTTCATTGTCATTCCTGTCATTTTTATTTCATGACGTAGCTTCTTTTTGAACCTCTGTAAAACCTTGTCTTCTAGTTCTTTCTACCAAGGTGGTTGTATCCACACCTGTGTGTTCTGTGTCAGATAGAATTTTAGGGACGTCTAATAAGGTTTTTTGTTTTGTTTTGTTTTGTTTTTTTGTGGTACGCGGGCCTCTCACTGCTGTGGCCTCTCCCGTTGCAGAGCACAGGCTCCGGACGCGCAGGTTCAGCGGCCATGGCTCACGGGCCCAGTTGCTCCGCGGCATGTGGGATCTTCCCGGACCAGGGCACGAACCCACGTCCCCTGCATCGGCAGGCAGACTCTCAACCACTGCACCACCAGGGAAGCCCTCTAATAAGGTTTTAAATTGCCTTTGGAAAGGGATAAGGAGACTGGTCACTAATGAGGGAAAGACTCAGGCACAAAGATTAGAGGAGAGTCTCAAGAGTTCCAGAAAGATCACAGTAAGAACATGAAGGGTGGGGTTTAGCAGCATAAAGGGAACAGAGATGGAAATAAAACCTAGAAGAATAGAATGAGTTGAGAGTAAGGGCAGAGGAAGAGACAGATACAGCCATCCAGCTGGTGGAGGAGAGAAAAAGGTGCCTCCCATTTTAAACAGCTTATCTCCTCTATCTGCAATATTTCTGCCGATGTCTGAATAGAGAGAAAGATGTATGTGTGTGTGAGTGTGTGTGTGTGTTTGTTAATAACAGTCATCTATTTATAGACCTTAAATTATACACCATGAAAGCCTCTCTGAGACAAGATGTGTTATTTTGCTGCCAGAAGGAAACGTTAAAGAAAAAACTACCAAAAAAGGGGGCTTCTGGATGTCTTTCTTCCTTTCCTCATCCTCTCTGTCCATCTTCTCATGGTTAATGACAACTGTCAATTCTGTGTTTTGGAGACAAAATTCCAAAGAGGTGAAAGGAGACAGTCGAAGATCTTCCTCCAGAATTAGGGGTCTCAATGTTTTCCAAATCACATCATTTTCCAGCTGAATCAGAAGGGAGATTGGACAGCATCCTTTCCATTTCAGAGGGTGCTCTTTCCACCAGGGTGCCCACCAGGCCATCATCCCTCTTTCCAACTCCGATTCTCTCATCACATGTGAAACAAGAAGTTTCCATTTCCTTTTCCTCTAACCTCATCTTTCCAGAGAAGGGACTGAATCCCTGAATGACCTCAAGATGACCTTCAGGTAAAAGGACTTCATACTTGGTTCCAAGTTTGTAGAGCTTAGAGAAGAGTGTGCCTAAGAGTGTGAGCTTTGGTGTCAGACCCAGATCTCCCAGTTAGTACTGTGTGACTTTAGGTACATGATTCTTTATACCGTGGTTTTCTCACCAGTAAAATGAGGATAATAATGGAACTTCTCACATGGGGACTAGTGTGGAGATTGAATGAAGTAATACATGTAAAGCATTTAGCAAAGAGATGGAACATAGGGAACTCCCTGGAGGTCCAGTGGCTAAGACTCTGTGCTTCCACGGCGGGGGCACGGGTTTGATCCCTGGTTGGGGAACTAATATCCCACATGCCACATGGTGCAGCCAAAGAGAAAAAAAAAATAAAAAACAAAACAAAAAGAAAAAAAGAGATGGAACATAGTAGTTCTAATGATTTTTTTTCTTATTATCATAGATTTCTAATGGGTTAGAAGAACTGACTCCAAGGACAAGAGTTTTGGATGGGAACCTCAAATGCAGTGTCCACTCCCTCTGAGGCCCTTCATGTGCAAGGTATTGATGGAAGAGATGGTGATCAGCCAATAGCCTACCAGTCAGTCTATAGATGGTCTTATTGAAGATGTCAGGGTCAAGAGAAAAAGGTAATAGTGGGAGGGATGGGGGAAAGTGGCCAGGGGCCATCAGAGAGTATTAGAGAGAGGCTGGGCCTCTTCCTTTGACGAGAAAGAACTCACGTCTTCTGTCCTCCTCTTCCCTCTATAGGCCATGGAGGTATCAATTTTGAGTTCCTACTCTCTACGAGGAGGGACCACTTGCCAAGTTCTGTAGCCTGAAATGACTTACCCATCTCATATACCAGCCCTCTAACCTTCACCCATATAAAGTTTGGCTTCTGTTCAACTTCTTGATCACCTTTGACTAGCAATTTAACATTTTCTTTTATGAAATATTTTGACTATTATTGTATTGGATTCAACGACTCCTCCACAATTTGAGAGCAGATTATGTTGCCATTTGCAGAGAAGTCAAATGTCTTCTCCGAGGTCCGATGTTTAGAAATTGGCTTCCTAAGTCCAAAGAAGGGGGGTGCTTTTCCTGCTGCATCACTGGACTGGTTCTTTGTAGTAACTTTAATCTTTCTTTTGTTCTCACATGTACATTCAGATGCACGAGAACTTACACATTTAAAAAATCACCAAAGCGGGGGCTTCCCTGGTGGTGCAGTGGTTGAGAGTCCGCCTGCCGATGCAGGGGACACGGGTTCGTGCCCCGGTCCGGGAAGATCCCACATGCCGCGGAGCGGCTGGGCCCGTGAGCCACGGCCGCTGAGCCTGCGCGTCTGGAACCTGTGCTCCGCAACGGGAGAGGCCACAACAGTGAGAGGCCCGCGTACCGCAAAAAAAAAAAAAAAAAAAATCATCAAAGCATTATGTTTTAAGAATTTCTGTCTTAGTGTTAAGCTGAACAATATATTCTCTTATTTCCTTTCCCCATGGGGAAACACAGGCCCTAAAAATCAAGTCTGAGAAGATCCATTAAGGCAGGCATAAATGAAGCCTCTATTAAAATCTAGCCTCTAAGCAAAACGTTCCATCCTCACATCCTTTGTAAACAACCCAAGGGTACAATTAGTATCTTATATATTTTATTTCCTATAATGTTTATGACAGTGCTCTGAATTTAGCAGCATTTCAACAAGTGTAATAAATGAAGCTGATTCAAAACATCTTAGGGTGGGAGGTGGGATAGGGAGTCCTCTTATGCTGTGTGCAGCAATGTTAGTAACATCAGTGGTTTTTACTGATTATATAATGCTACGTAAGGCACATTACAAAGACTCTCTAATTCTCAAAATCATCCTGAAACGTAGATATTGTTCCTATTTTACAGTTGGGAAAACTGAGGCTCAGAGAGGTTAAATAATCTGTCCAATTCACTAGGTAAGTATGAGGCAGGGTAGGAATCTAGGACACGCTAATATTTTGGTTTTGGGTTTTTTTTTACTCCCTTAGTTTTTTTTTAATTCATTTCTTATTGAAGTATAGTTGATTTACAATGTTGTGTTAGTTTCTGGTGTACAGCAAAGTGATTTGGTTATATATATATATATATATATATATATATATATATACACACACACAAACACACACACACACACACACACACACATATATATATATATATATATTCCTTTTTCATATTCTTCTCCATTATGGTGTATTACAGGATATTGAATATAGCTCCCTGTGCTATACAGTAGGATCTTGTTGTTTGTTTTATATATAGTAGTTTGTATCTGCTAATCTCAAACTCCTAATTTATCCCTCCCCACCCCCGTTCCCCTTTGGTAACCATAAGTTTGTTCTCTATGAGTCTGTTTCTGTTTTGTCAATAAGTTCATTTGTGTCATATTTTAGATTCCAGATATAAGTGATATCATGTGGTATTTGTCTTTCTCTTTCTGACTGACTTCACTTACTGTGATCATCTCTAGGTAGGATGCCCTAGTTTTGTATAGTTTTATGTGGATCCAACACCACCAGGCCACCACTTTCATCACATTGGTTCCAGTGCAGTTCTCTGACCTCCCACAATATACTTCTCTCCATCAGCAGAGTTGGGGTCATGCTTCCCGTGTGTGTGTGTGTGTGTGTGTGTGTGTGTGTGTGTGTGTGTGTGTGTGTGAGAGAGAGAGAGAGAGAGAGAGAGAGAGAGCTGGTGGGCCCTGCGTGGGAGCCACTGTTGAGAGAACTTGAAAAGTGGGAGGGGGGAATCTTCTTTTACTGAGCAAGGATCTAAGAGCTGTTGTCAAGGAAGAATCCCAGGCCTTCCATAAAAGGAAGGCCTCTCTTCCTCTGCCGGCAGCAAGTACTGCCTTGAACAGCGAGTCTGACATTCTTCCTGGTCCGCCTGTACTTGGGCAGCTTTGGAAAGGAGGCCCCCAGGGGTGGGCATGGGGGTAGTGACCTGGAACTAGCAGGTGGAACCTTTGCTTGAAGGCACAGGGCATCATGGGAGGCAACGCTCAGCAAAGCAGCAGAGCTGAGCTCACCAGCCACGCCAGGTGACAGGTCACCTGCCCGCCAATCCTCTCAAGATCTACCTGGGAGACTTTCCCAATATGCCACAATTCTGCCTAAATGTCCTTCCATGAATCCCCATCATTACTGGATAAAACCCAACTTATTTTGCCTGACAAGAGAGTGCTTTTTCCTGAGCTGACCTTTGCTTGTTTTATCAGCCCTTCATACCAGTATCCCTCTGGCTATTTCCAAGTGCTTGTCTGCTTCTGAGCAGAGTAGGCTTTCCTGTGCCCCTGTGATTCGCACAGAGTATTTCCTCTGTCTGGTCTGCCACCCTCCTGACACGTACCAAAACCCTTATAGGCCTGCGAGTCACACTCAGAGTTTTTGCACAAGCATTTCAGATCAAGACCAGGCCTCCCCGCCACCAGCTTGTCAGTTATGACACACCCTTGGCAGTACTTCCTTCTTTCTCAGTCTCCCACCCACCCCAACCCTAAAGGAGCCAGACTTTAAAGAGAGAGGTGGAGTGGGTATGTTCCCAGTTTAGACTATGCCGCTCTCTCCATTCCAAAACCTCTAAGGAAAAGTGAAATGTACCAGGTAGCATCTTTCAACTTCCCTCTCTTAGTCCATTCAGGCTGGTATAACAAAAATGCCCTAGACTAGGTGGCTTACAAACAACAGAAATTTATTTCTCACAGTTCTGGAGACCAGGAAGTCCAAGATCAAGGCACCAGCAGATTTGAGGTCTGGTGGGAGCCTGCTTGCTAGTTTGTAGATGGCCATCTTTTCACTGTGTCCCCAAATGGCAGAAGGAGACAAGAGAGCTCTCTGGTATCTCTCTTATAAGGGCACTAATCCCATTCAAGAGGGCTCCACCCTCATGACCTAATCATCTCCCAAAGGTCCCACCTCCTAATGCCATCACTTTGGGCATTATGATTTAACATGTGAATTTGAGGACCCACAAACACGGGCTTCCCTGGTGGTGCAGTGGTTAACAATCCGCCTGGCAATGCAGGGGACACGGATTCAAGCCCTGGTCTGGGAAGATCCCACATGCCGTGAAGCAACTAAGCCCCTGTGCCACAACTACTGAGCCTGCACTCTAGAGCCTGCGAGCCGCAACTACTGAGCCTGCGTGCCACAATTACTGAAGCCCACGTGCCTAGAGCCCGTGCTCTGCAACAAGAGAAGCCACCGCAATGAGAAGCCTGCGCACTGCAATGAAGAGTAGCCCCTGCTCACCACAACTAGATAAAGCCTGCGTGCAGCAATGAAGACCCGATGCAGCCAAAAATAAAAATAAATTAAAAAGTAAATAAATTTATAAAACAACAACAAAAACCCATTCAGTCTATTGCATGTCCTTACCTCACCTCACCCTGAACTTCCTGAGGAAAGCAGAGGATATTAGATTTAAATCAAGCTTAAGATCTAAGTTTTAAGTACAAGTGATTTTTTTAAAACCTGAGAATGATGAAACCCAGCCCAAGATGTTACTGAAGGAAAGACACAAGGATTGGAAGGCAGTTTATATCTGGCAGGGCTGAGACTACCCCCAAACTGGCTACATTCAATTCTCATTTCTGATTCTGACTGACAGTCAGTTCCTCTGTCCCCCTATCACTCTCTCAAGTGTTACGTGGAGCGATGTTCTTCAAGGGGGTGTGTAAACAGCTGTGTGTCCCACGCACACACTTGCAGGGCTGGTGATTCATCACCAGCTTTCACCGTAGGTCTCCCATTAGTATTATAAACAACCAGGGAGCACCTGTGCTGACAGAAGCATCTTCGTTATCTCATGAATCCTCTCAACCACCTGAGGTCTGATTCTGCCCGTTTGTGCTGATGGGGCTCACAGTTACACTGTTTGCCCAAAGTCACGAAGCTGGCAGGTTCTGAGGCTATCAGTCAAAGCCACCGCTGGTTCCCAGCTCCACAGTCTTTCTACTGCGCCACCGATAAATTCAGTTCAAAAGAAGCATTTACTAAGTGCCCGCTGTGTATCAGGCACCATGCTCAGAGCCAGGACACGTAGATGAAGAACGCTCAGTTCTTGCCTTGGTGCAGCTCGTGTTACTCTGGGGCAAACACACCATGGAGAGTTTGTTCAGTGTGTCATGGTGAAGATGATGGTGACGGTCTGCATCGGGAGCGATGGGGGCACAGAGGAGGGACACTGAAACCTACCACGAAGGGGTGATGCCTGAATAAGGAGCTGGGCTTTTCAGAATGAGTTTACCCAGGTGAAGGGCTCAGGGGATGGAGATGCTTTGCAGTGGGAGATGCCCATGTGCACAGGTACCGTCTCTCCACAGGTGCAGATTGGGCGGCCTGGTTGTGGCATCCCCTCCCCCCCTTGCTCTGGGGACATTATCGTTCATTTGCCCTTTAGTCTCAATCTGTGCCCATGCTAGGTGATCTTCTTTTTTAAAGTTCTATCTCAAAGTGAGGAACAGAGAACAAGGTCCAGAAGAAATATCAAGTACTCTTTGGGAGGAGATGCGGATGGGGGAGGATTATTTTAAGGGGCAAGAGGCCCATTTCCTGAATCCTACAAAATGTGCCACATAGACTAATACCTGTTGCACCTGTCCTAAGGTTGATGCTGGGAGGTGCTGTGGAGGAAACACAGACCATCAAGGTGATAAAAATGTGCTAAGGCTCCTGTGGCCGATGGAAGGAAGAGGCTGTGCACATCTCTTTAGAAAAGCTCCATATAATCAGAAGCTGGATTTACTCAGGGATGTTTGGGTTTTATAGCTACCCACTCATAGCTATAAAAAAGGGTTTACTTTTGAAATTGCTGCTGGGGAATAACTTTTTTTTTTTTTTTTTGGAAGGCTGAACTGCTTTAGTCTTTAACCCATTTTTCCCATTGAAACAATTGTTCTTGTGATACACTTTTTGAACTCAAGGTTTCATAGCCACACAAAGAAAATATAACTAAAGAGACTTGGCATGATAGAGTTTAATCCTGGAAGAGCTTACAAATGCATGTAGAAGACAGAATATACATGAAATAATGAAACCTGCCTAATATTTTTCATTAAGTGCTACAGTCTTTGACCTGTAATCACCTAAGCTCTGTAGGTTCATATATGTGAATATGGTGTTTTCCACAGGTGGGGCATTTGTGTGACTGCAGTCTGTCTGCACTGCTGTGACCCAGGTGCCATCCTGGTGCAGCCTGTCCAGGACCCTTGCTCTAGGCATCAGGACCAGCTCTGAGGCACTTACTTCCCTGGTGGGAATGCCACAAGCCATTAGCATGGCAAAAGCACACCAAGGGGGGGGCGGTTAAAGAAAGGAATATAGATGGACGGAGGCAGAACCACCACCATGCACAACTCCAGGGGACGCCATTCACATGGAATATACACTTGAATACGTGGTGATTGATGCCCTCTGGAGCAGCTAACATGGCGGCCTACTGGGGGGCTATTAGAGGATGAAGAGGGGGACCAAGGAGAGGAAGCAAACATGATTGCTTTGGGTGAGCATTATTATCATCTACTTTTCTCTGTTTTTCTCCCCCCCACCCCCGTCTCTCCCTCTCTTGGAATCTCAGCAACTGTCCCCCTTCCTCCCAATTCCTTCATTTCTTTCTTTCTTGGCTTAGTCCATCTAAGGGTCTCTCCCTGATGCTTCAGCCATCACCAATTTCTGGTCCTCCTCCATCTAGTGCACTTCCCCCCTCTGCTTCCATTGCTTTAGCCTATGTTCTTTCCTTCCCTTTATCGTTGTCAAATATTTGGCTCATAATTTTAGGACTTACTGCCAAAGAAGGACATCAATTTTGAAACTTTGTGCAAAAATGTAAAGCTAGCCTAATCAAGATGATCCCTAAATAACTCTTCTAGCTGGGAGTATTTCTCTTGGACACCTCCAGCTCTGACTCATCTCACCTCTCTGAATCCCTTCCCTGGCCTCCTGGGATGGTGAAGGAAACACTCAAATGTCTGGCCCTAACTGTGTGCCTTCCCTCCGCTCCGTGTCACCCTGGGTCCTCTTGTTCTCTTGCTGACCCAGACTCTCTGCGATGGACTAAACATCGTCTCCTTTCTGGTCCCCCCCTTCCTTGCCGATCTCCTGTCACTTTCCTCTCTCTCTGTATCCATGAAACATCACACTCCTGGACCAGCTGCCCTCGGTGCCGCCTTCTCCTGCTGGAGTCTCACGTTTGATTCTTACTCAGAAGCACCAGCCTCACCCTCAGAAGCCGAGTCCTTTGCCTCATGAAGGGTTTCCAAACAAGCCTAATCGCAAGAGTCAGAGGGAATGTCCAAAACCCGGATTCCAGGGCTCTGCCCAGCCCTAAGTAACCTGATGATCACCCCATAGCGAAAAATCCTGGCCTGGTTTAAGGTCACCAGAACACTGGGGGTGGCAAGGGTGTGGGCGGGGGAGGGCAAGGAGCTGGTCTGCAGCTCACTTAGAAGTCACATCCTCCTATCTCTGTCCCTCCAGGCTCCAGGTTAGTTAATTCTGGAGCTGGGGTAGAGGGAGGCCTGAACCCAACCAAAGCCCAGCTGAATGGTTCTGAGATCTGAATCAGCCGGAAGCCACTGCTCTGGTCCCCAGAACCCATGTCTCAGTTCCACCTGGCACCACCAATTATCTGTGCCTCTGACATAGGGTGTTTTTTTTTTTTTTATTCCCTCGAAATAGGGCTATAATTAAATCCAGAATTGTACTGGAGACTTTATAGTCATGGCAGAAGCAGAACACAATGTATGCAGACAAAGAAAAAACCTCTTTCAATAAAAATTAATTATTGGCAGCTCGTGTCCCAGTGCCAGTGGTGATATAGGGAATGCATATGAGGGTGAAGGCTGGGGAGGACCCCGGCAGGGAGGCACTGGATGGCAGCTCCCACATCTCCATTCATGTGAAGCCCTCGCTGCGTCGCCCTCCTCCCCTCCCTCCCTCCCTCCTTCCCTCCCTCTGAGTAACTGCTTGTTCTCTGCGGCCCTGGAGGTTACTGCTTTTCTCTTTTCCCTCCTTCAGGGTCTGAGAAATTGAAAGCAGCCATAGAAGGGCTGGGAGAGGAGAGAGAGGAGAGACAAGACACAAAAGGAGACAGTGAACCTGTGATCTGCATTCCCGTTCCATCTCTCTTTCTTGCAAGTGGAGAAACCCACTGATGGGGAATATAGAATTTTACCGGCAGTGTGTGCCTCTGCTTCCTGCCGAGGGGAGTGTGCAGGCTCCAGCTCCCCCGGTGAGCTCTGCGGGAAGATGGGAGCCTGGACCCGGGCTGTGTAACACCCACGGGACAGAGCCCGCTGGGACTCGGCCTCTCCTCTTGTCCAGAGCGTGAGTCCAGATGTGCAATAGAGTCAGAAGAGAGTTCTGAGCTGCACAAGCCTCCTGGAGGGGGAGTACAGTGAAAAATCAGAGACGGGGATGTGACGGGGGAGGCAGAACGGGAGGGTCTCACTCTAGTCATCAGATTGGCCAGGAAAAAGGAAAAGAGCTAGTAAAATCCAAAGTGGGCACAAAGCAGGGTTGGATATCTTCCAATTTACCCAAGGGCGTAGACATGAGGAGCGGGAACCCAGCGTCAGTTGCTCCGTCAGCATCTCGAGTTTCTTCCTGCAGTAGGTCAGGTCTTCGCCATCCGCTCTGCCTGGGGGAGGGTCCCACCAGACCACACGGAAACCCGAGATCAGAGCGCCCGGGGGCTGTGCATCATCTAAATACACAGAGTGGAACAGAGGGCGAGGGGCTTCCTCAACAGGGTAATTCAGTGGGGCACCCCCTGGGGTCAGGCTCCGCCCCCAAAAGACACCGCTGTGCTCATTTGGGTTACGGCTCACCCAGGCCTCCGTAAGGGGCGGAGTCAAATTTCATCCACAGAAGCCGCGGAGGTACAAGGCGACAACAACTCCTGGCTTGGTAGAAGGTGAAGGCTGGGAGTAGGTAACGCTGCGGGGTCATAGAGCAACAGGCAGGGGTCATGGAAGGGCTGATGGGACGTTTTTGGAGATGCTCTTAGATGTGGGGATGAGCACAATTGTCCTCCAATCCCAAGTTTTTCAAGATATTCCCAGGGACTCATGCTTTGGGTAGAAGATTGAATGAGATGCTCCCCAAGTCTAAGATCGGGTGATTCTGTTGAGTCAGCCGGATTTTCCTGCGTTAGGGGGATTACATGGGTTTAAGGACCAGCACCTCCTTATCGCCTGCTGATGGGACCCCCATCTCCTCTCCCAGCACCACAGGCCTCAGCACATAGACGCTCAAATTGCACCCGCTGCACCACATACAGGTGGGCAGCACATAAGCATGACAAGTCTGCCATTTATTCCACAGATGTTTGTTTTCCTCTTCATTTCTGCTGAGGCAAACTCTCTCCTGCATACCTGTCCCCCACCCCTGCACTTTATCCAGTTTCAAAGCTTATCAAAAGCTCAGATTATTTGACCTCGGAAGGGGAGAGGCCATGCCGTGCTTCAACTCAGATGGTTAAAACTCTGTCAAGCCTCTCTTATCCTGGGGAATTAAACGGTAACTGCCACTACCCGACTTGTGGTCAACATTGTATCACACGTCCCAGCCAAGACGATAAGACAAGAAAAGAAAGTACAAGGATCGAAAAGGAAGAAATAAAGCCGTCATTAGTTACAAATGGCATAACAGCTTATGTAGAAAAATTTTTTGTAATCTACAGATAAACTATTGGAATTAATAAGTAAAGCCAGTAAGAATACTGGACTCAGGATCAACATAAAATTCTTTGTATTTTACATACATAGGCAACAAAGTTTTTGGCTAAATATTTTCAATAGTTGCAATTTGAAAAGCATCAAAAATATAAAATAACTATGCATGAATCTTACAAAATTGTACAATTGCACTATCCTGCAGATGGAGAGACCCAAAGAAATTATTAAGGCAAATGAAGAGACCCAAACAAATGATGGGATACATATCATGTTAATGTGTTGAAATACCGTGAAGAGGTGAATTCTCCCTGAATTGACCTGTAGATTCAACATAATCATAATCAGAGTTACAGCAGAGTGGTGTGCGCGGGTGTGTGTGTAAAGTGTCATACTGATTCTAGAATTTATATGCCTGTGCAAAAGGAGGAGGAAAGGCAAGACATTCTTGTAGAAACACAAAGCAGGAGCCCTTATACTGCTGTATATTAAGGCTTATTATAAAGTACCAGTAATGAAGACAGTGTGGTATTGACCCAGGATAAACAAATAGACAAATAGAACACAATAGGGTCTAGAAATAGACCACACACATGAGGTCACTTGATTTATCACAAAAGTGACAATGCAGTGCAGTCAGGAAAAGATAATCCTTTCAGTAAATGGTACTGGCTTAATCGGATATCTAAATGGGAAATAATAATTTTACCCTACCTTACACCATACACAAAAAAATCAGTCCCCAATGCATAGTAGATCTAAATGTGAAAGGTAAAACTACGAAGCCTCTAGAAGAAAACATAGGAAAAGACCTGCATAAGCTTGGCACAGGGAACAATTTATTAGATAGAAATAGAAAAGCACAAATCATAAAGGGGAAAAATCAACTGGAGTTCTTAAAAATTAAGAACTTCTGTTCTTCAAAATACTATTAAGAGAAAGAAAATGCAACCCATAGAGTGGGAGAACATATTTCCAATATACTTTTGTGTCTTTCTATATCCAAGATATAGAGAAGACTCCTACAAATCAATAAAAAAGATAACTATTTACCAAAGAAGGTGAGTAAAAGTCTTGAATAGTATTTCACAAGGATGTCAAAATGGCTCATAACCATTTGAAAAAGATCAAACTTTCAGTAGTCATCAGGGAACTGCAACTCCAAACCACAGTTTAAGGTTCCACCATACATCACCGGAATCACCCAACTTGTATAAAGCACCCATTCATGTAAAGTACAGATTGGGCAAACTCAGTCTATGCTGTTAGAAGTCAGGATAGTGGTTATTTCTTGGAGGGGGCAGTAACCAGGTGGGGTTACAGTGGGGCGTCTGTGGTGCTGGGAAGGTTCTATTTATTGATGTAGGTGCTGGTTATTCGGGTGAGGCCTCTTTGTGAAAATCCATTGAGTTAAACTCTTATGATTTGTATACTTTTCTGTAAGTATGTTGTACCTCAAGAAAAAAATTCACTTGAAAAGAACAACTGCTGAAGAATTTCCTCAGAAGAGCATAATCCCCCTGGTTAGGGGGAAAAAAAAAAATTAAAAACTGCGGCAGGGAGGTTAGGTCACAAGCTCAGGCCAGCCTCCTAAGAAGGCAGAATGGTGCCCATCCACCTGGTACAATTTGAGGACCATCACACATGGTGATCACGGTGTCAGAAGTCCCAGCACCGTAAATCTCTCCATTCCTTTGAACTTTCAGGAGTCCCCCGGAAGGCTTAGACTTTATGCCCTGTGATCAGCTAACATGTCAAGGAGATTTACTGTCAGCTGGGAGATGGTCCAAGCTTCTTGAACATAGAATGGGTTCTGGGAGATCTAGGGAGGAGAGAGAGGACTGCACTTGTGGATGGGAGGCGGAAGTGTCCACAGATGCTCTGTCAACCACTCAGGGCAGCCCCTTACTATGGCTGTTCCATGTAAGTCATTTCTTCATTGATTTACATGCGACACATATTTATGAAGAAGCTACTGTGTCAGCACTGCAGCTGACTACAGACATGAACAAGATAGGTCCTGCCCTTGCCCCTTGACGTGTACAGTCTGTAGATGGGCACACAAAGCTGAATTGCTAGTAGGTGGATAAGCTTACTCTTCTACAGCTCAAGAGCCATGCTGGGCTTCAGCTGCCCGTCTTCTGAGCCCTCACCTCACATGATGATCTCAGCGGAACTGGATGGAACCCTCCCCGTCATGTAGTTCAAAGGGCAACAGGCGTGCAACTCAGAACATAAAAGATTACTTTGAAATGGTTGAGGAGACACGGGCACAGCATATCCGGAAATGGATTCTAGCCAATACTATGAAGTTCCTATAATCTCATTTTATGTCATAATTACAGTCTACTTGCTCTTTGCTGTCATCAGCCAAAAGGGGCTCTTAACAGCATATTTGTCATTATAAATGTTATGTATATAATCATGGAAATTTGTTACTGAGTCAACAGAGGAAGATTAATCATATTCAGGAGAGACACGTTACCTGCTACGAAACACAAGGCTAATTAATTATGGAAGAATATACCACACACCCAAGGCGACAGAGCACCTTCCCTCATCTGGGCTTTCATGGCCACATAGGAGCCCACAGCCAACCCTGCAGCCTAATTTGTTTTTGTCTTAGAAATTAAAGAGACACCAGTTATCAGAGAGAACAATTCCATCCAAAGAACCAGAATAGACCGTGCATGTGCAGTATTCATGCTTAACTACGGACATATAAGTATTTTGGTTCCTTTTTATTTTTAGTATATGTTAAGTTCTTATGTTCTCATCAATAAAACTTCATCGTCCTTTCATTAAGAAATAATTCTGGGAACTTCCCTGGTAGCACAGTGGTTAAGAATCCGCCTGCCAATGCAGGGGACACGGGTTCGAGCCCTGGTCCAGGGATATCCCACACGCCGCGGAGCAACTAAGCCCGTGCGCCACAACTACTGAGCCTGTGCTCTAGAGCCCACGAGCCACAACTATTGAGCCCATGTGCCACAACTACTGAAGCCCGCGCACCTAGAGCCCGTGCTGTGCAACAAGAGAAGCCACCGCAATGAAAAGCCCGTGCACCGCAACGAAGAGTAGCCCCAGCTCGCCGCAACTAGAGAAAGCCCTTGTGCAGCAACAAAGACCCAACACAGCCAAAAATGAATAAATAAAATAAATAAATAAATTTAGTGAAAAGAAAAAGAAATAATTCTGCAGCTTTTTTCCATAAGAAGACAGGTAGGAGTCTTTTGTCTCAACACACCATGTGTCCCAGGCCTCTCTGCAGATGGTGGAAGAGGCAAAGTAACTTTGGCACATGGCGTCCCCATGACTGCCTCACCCCCTCACTGACTCTCCAGTCTTGCTGGGCAAAGCTGATCACTCATGAGGCCCGAATGCATTCTTTAATCGTAGTCTGAGGCACTTGCATACCTTCAGTATCATTCCTTCAATAAATATTTAATGAGTTCCTCCCCTGTGTCAGGCACCAGGCCTGTGCATTCCACCTGGGGCCCATCCTCCCAAGCCAACCACCACTGACCATGAGGGCATTCTACAAACAGTCCTTGACCTAGGTGTATCCTACTAGACCCGCTTCCCTCTCTCTGATGTTCATTCTGAATCTTGTATGAGTGCACATCTAGAAGTGGACCCTCCCATTTACTCAGTGTGCTCTTTCTCATATATCATGCCAACTCTCACTAGCACGTGGTTGTGCCCATAGCCCCTCAATGCATGTTTGCTGGTTTGTTCTTTGAGATCCAGACACAGTTCCTTTTACTAAGACTGTGTGTTTATACTGTGCTCATGCGATAAACAATGTGTTCATGCCTTTCTTGGCGGGGTTGGCAGACGGTCCGAAGTGGAATTCCCTTGCAACTCATGCCAAATCTAGATGACACTGTGCTTTGGGAGAGTCATATATATGCCATAGAACCTACACATGGTTAAAATACTACCGTGCAAGGGTACAGTGAGTTCCTGACAGCACATCGGGATTCACAGGGAGAGAGTCCACAGCCTGTAATTCAAAGATCACAACAAGATCATTTCTATCAACACCTCCTGAGGTGTTTAATTGTCAAGCTCAGGAGGCAGCTGGGTCAGGTGAGGTGCTTGGGGGTTTCCTAAAGTATCTTGCTTTTTTTTTCTGAGACGAAGAAGTGCAAGCTGACTCAATAATTAGTGCCATGAGGAATGTTAAGAGATAGGACGCTGAACCCACTAACAGATGAAAGCAGAAAAAGCTCATGGAAGCAGAGTGAACCTTCCCCAGGTTTCTGAGAAGAGGGCTGATACATGGCACACAGGCAGCCTTAAATCTTAAGACATACTCCCAAGCGCTAGCGGCACCATTGGGATCTGGGCTGGTAGCTATTTCTGCATCTCTACAAATTCATCTGGTGAAATTCCAAAGAAAAACAAGAATTGGGCTATAGATGGATGAGACTAGAAGACACTTAGTTTTAAATTTAACTGAATTTATTGTTACTGTAAAGGCCACACAAGTTCTAAGAAATAGCAAGATGGATGATAGAAATAATAGGCATAATTTTCTGGAAATAACCAAAGTCATCCTGGATGCTGGAGACCCATGCTGCATATAAATTTTATAGTCATCTTAAACATACTGGAGGCTCAAGAGCTACTAATTTTAACCTAAACTTACTTACTAACCTTAACCAAATAACCTCCAAATATAAAAATTTTCATCATACATACAGAGAAAAAAATATCAGCTTGAGAGTAACAATGACAAATAGTGATGAGGGTAATATGAGAGGAGTGAAATGGAGAAGTGCTCCCAGCCTCAAGGAGAGAAGAGAAAAGAAACTTCACTACTTGGACCAAATAGGACAACGTTTACCCCCAACTGTCCTCTAAGATTAAGCATGGGCTGGATGCCAGTTGCCTACTGCAGAGAAATCAAGTGAGCATTAAGAACCCAAAAGAAGAGGCCCAGAGTAACTATTTGGGAGGCGACTGAAAGACATTTAGCTGAGTTGGCAAGATTGAGAGCAAGTGTATGAACATATTTGAGCTCTGCAAGCAGCTCTCGGCTAAAGCCCTGGATGGATTGCCAAGACAGGAAGACCCCCTAGCTCTCTTTTCTCCTTCTTCCCTTGGCCTGAAGGCTTGAACATTGATTGGAGTTTAAACACTGAGAGTACCTGAAAGCATTCTTAGTTTCCATATTCAGGGTTCAGGTGTGGAGATGATATAGATATAGATATACACACACACATAACACATATATAAATAAATGTATATAAGTATGTATATTATTATACATATATAAATAAATCTGTGATTTAAGAATATGTATATATATTATTATTTTATATATACATATATATATATAATACACATACATATACCACACACATACCACATATATAGCTATTTATGGTTCAGTTAATGGTTTTGATTAGCATTGAGGTAAAACCTACCCGGTAATGGATCAAATTATTATAGCTGATCAGCCAAAAATAGCCCGCCCTAGGCCTTGTTCCACATCCCCCAGAAACGGTCTACTGAGCAAAAAATGACACCCAAGCAAACACCAGGAGGATCCTCAGGGTGAAGTCCAACCCCCCAAAATGTGACGCTACAAATGCGTATATGTGGAATCTAGAAAAATGGTACAGATGAACTTCTTTGCAGGGCAGGAATAGAGATGCAGACATAGAGAATGGATGTGCGGACACAGGGTGGGGAAGGGGAGGGTGGGATGAATTGGGGGATTGGGATTGACATATATACGCTACCATGTGTAAAATAGATAGCTAGTGGGCACCTGCTGTATAGCGCAGGGAGCTCAGCTCCGTGCTATGTGGTGGCCTAGATGGGTGGGATGGGGGAGGGAGGGAGGTCCAAGAGGGAGGGGATATATATATATATATATATATATATACATATAGCTGATTCACTTCATTGTACAGCAGAAACTGACACAACACTGTAAAGCAACTCTACCCCAATTAAAAAAAAAAGTGGCTTTAGATTAACTAGTGATATATATATATATATATGTATAAATTTTTACTTATTAGTCTTGGGTATGTATAAGACTAAACACTTGCCACTAAATGGAACCAGGGCATCATGGAGTGATGGTTGGTTGATTATATTTCTGTAGCATGGAAAGTTCAAGTTCTAGAATATCTTGTACCAGAAAGCAAGGAATTGCTCAAAAACTATGGGAATGTGTTAAAACTACAGAGGAGGAGATTTGAAGTAGGTCATAATGCCCAAAACTTGGTAAAATTCAGGCATTCAAAAGAATAATAATAGTGATGGATTATAATAATATACTCAATCAAACAAAGAATCCCTGAGTCCAGAATATTGCTACAAAAAAGGGAGGTGGTTCTTCTAATAGAAGAATGCCAGCTAATAGATATAGGAGGAGTGATAAAGTTATAATATAACCACTTTACAATCACCAAAATAAGTTAGGTCAGTATCATCAATGGATGATAAAAACACTGGAGGAATGTTATTGGAAAAGGATATTCACACAGTCTCAAAGTATCACCCCATCGATTATATATTAACTACAAATGAAAACATGTGACACTTCACAATGGAGAAATCCAGAGGACACCTCCTCAACCAATTGAACATACTCAGCATCACCGATAAAGGGACAAACTGACATTCCATGTCTCCCAGTTTGAGGTACTAAGAAGTCACAACATCACCTATGTATATTCTTGGCAAAAATGTTTAATATAATCGTGAGAAAACAATCACATAAATCTAAACTGTGGGACAGTCTACAAAATAAATGACCTGAATGACCTCTTTAAGATGTCAATGGTATGAAAGATTTTTAACAAGGCAGGGGACTGTTCTTGATTAAAAGAGGTTATAGAGATATATCAACTAAATACAACACATGGTCTTTGATTGGATTCTGGATCAAATGAAGGAAAAAAGCCATGTAAGACATGGGAGAATGGGAGAATTGACCAATTTAAGATGAGCTATAGATTAGAAAACATTCTCGTATCGATGTTAACTTTTTTTCAGAATTAACATAGTGCCCTTAGGAGGCATTTGTTGAAGTATTTGGGGGTAAATTTTAATTGTGACGTCTACGATTTGCTTTCAAATGTTTTTCTGTTGGGGGACAGAGAGGGAGGATGGCAACATGTAGAAAGCAAACACACGTGGCAAAATGTCATTAACAACTGGTGACTCTGAGTGAAACATAAGTGAACCTTCACTGTGAGATTCTTTCAGTTATTTTGTAGGTTTGGAATTTTTCAGAAGACAAAGTTGGGAGAAATTTGCTTGCGAGGCTATAGAGGAAATATGAGGACATACCATTCCAATATATTTCATGCTCTCTGCTGTACTGAATAGAATATGCTAGCAAAGAGATCGAACATGACTGTGTTGCCAAAAGGAAACGATTCCTTCTTAATATTCCTAAAATAATAATATCTCACCCTGGGATATTTACACATGTGCCAAGTATGGTGCTAAGTGCTTCAGGTGCTTTAGTCTTGAAGTCGAAAACCTTATGACATAGGCACTATACCGTGGATGAGGAAACCGGGACTCAGAGAGGTTAAGTAACGCACCAGCGTTAAACAGTAAGTAGACGAGAACCATCTGCCTGACTGCAAAGCTTGGCTTTCCACCTCTCCTTCACTGACTCTGTGGCCAGTCCTGAGGGCCCTGACCCCGTGTAGAAAATCAGGTGACATGAGTCTTATATGTATATTTGTATATACATACTCCTAAAAATATACATGAACTTGTTAGAAACGGGGAAGAAGGTCACATAATTTTATGAAATTGTATTCTGAATACTGTTAATCTGGTAGCCATCAATTATGAAAGAAACTCTCAGGTTATTTAAAACTGTTATTCAGCATGACCACTTATATTTATTATGTTAATTCAATATTCTGGTCAACAGAGTGACCATATATACCGTGGGTTGCCAGTTTTGAAACAAAAAAGATCAGTTTGAAGTTGCCTCCGTAGAACCCTACCAAATGTACAAAGTCGTTTATAATAGTAGCAATATAAATAACAAGACAACCATTTACTGTTGTGTCCCTTTTATCTTTTCAAAAAATGCCTTAATAATTATTATCCATTTTTCATCAGCTCAGGAATGTCCTTATTAACATGGACAGAGACAGGTGTTGGTGCCGTAGAGATGGAGCTCGCTCGAAACTGTGTGATACCTCTCAAGATTTCCTCTAGAAAATACATCACTTGACTTGTGCCTTGTTTGCATAAATGTAGAGGAGAGAACGTGTGTCTCTGGCTTTGATGGTGAGTAGAGAATTTCGTTTCCTCGAGTCCCTTCCCACCCCACAGGCTGGGCTGAAGGATCTCTCTGCCTGGTCAGCCCTGATAATGAAGGCTGAGGGTGCCTGGTCAGCCCTGATAATGAAGGCTGAGGG
>NW_021703783.1:9984900-10194866 GCF_005190385.1 Monodon monoceros
ATGAAGGCTGAGGGTGCCTGGTCAGCCCTGATAATGAAGGCTGAGGGCACCGTGACCATACTTCTATCTGTTGATGTTCTAGAAAGCTAAGCATGTGTTCCTAATAGCTTGGCATTTTTCTCAGCTGTGGCCCGATGCACTTGGACTCCATTTGTGATGGGTCCCTCATTGAGCATGAAAGCTGGTTTCCTTTTTCCTGCCAGAAAACCTGGCTCTCTCATTTGCCATATTTTCTGGGTCTGTTGGACTCAGCTCAAAAACGCCCCAGCAGAGTCTGTCTCTAGGGAAAAGCAGCCCCCGAGAAAGGGTGATTAAAGGCAGTGTTTGTCTCTGATTCTTCCTGGCATCTGTGTGCAGGTGAAGACATAGAAAAGGCCAAAGCCCGCAGCCTACACACAACCCAGTTGTGCAACTTAGCAACTTTCCACAAGCAGTTGAGTTGGTAATAGGAGCACTTAAAGGAGACTTCCTCATGGCACCAACTGGGGGAGGAGAATGTAGGCCATTTACCTACACAATGAGGCAAATGTCCTACTTGCTAAGTCTGGAAAAGTGGGTGGCAAGGCACGCAGTTTTCTGAGAACACAGTTTGTCTCTTTGGCTCCATTTTTCCCCAGTATCATCCCCAGACAGGACCGTCCTGGAATTCAAGGTCATGGCTGAAGCCCTGTGCATCAAAGAGCATTCAACGGAAGGTAACCTGCAACACATTTGGTGCAGTTTTCCCAGAAAACAGCATCATTGACTTTTGTATAGCCTGGAAATTCGGATTTAGTTCAGAACTCTCAGGAAAACAAAAGGAGTAGGGATCAATCTCATAGCGTCATCTACACTTGACTGTTCACTAAGAGTTAGATAGGGGTCATAATAGAAAATATTGCCTAGATGGCTTATGAACAGAATGGGTTTTGACATCTTTTCATTGTTGTTGTTTACCAGATGCTAAATAAGAGAGATTTGAACACCACTCAGATTTCATATTTAATTTAGAAAAGACATTAAAAAAAACCCAACACCTCAAAATGTACGAGTCATTTATCCTGGGCTGACATAAACATTAATTGTAGGAGCAACATGATCTCCAGTGTGAAGTGTAAAACCAAAACAAAGGTATCAGTGAACTTTCCAGCACTTCTTGAGTTGGTCCCTCGTGGTTACTTTTATCAAGGTTACCCAGTCCCTAAAATATCAGATACTATTTATTAATTTCAACATAAATTTAACAATTTTAAATCCATATCATAACTATTGCATCCTTTCATTGAAGGTAATCAGTAGCTAAAGGTCGATGATTATTTCTGGAAAGGGTAATCTTTTTTTTCCCTTTGTAAGCCTTTTTTTTTTTTTTTTTGCGGTACGCGGGCCTCTCACTGCTGTGGCCTCTCCCGTTGCGGAGCACAGGCTCCGGACGCGCAGGCTCAGCGGCCATGGCTCACGGGCCCAGCCGCTCCGCGGCATGTGGGATCTTCCCGGACCGGGGCACGAACCCGCGTCCCCTGCATCGGCAGGTGGACCCTCAACCACTGCGCCACCAGGGAAGCCCTGTAAGCCTATTTTTGATTATGACCTTCAGCACCCCAATTTATATTGTTCAGCTCCCCAGTGAAATTATGGAAAGAATATACAAAATAAACACTTTTCCAAGGGGGAGGGTCTCATGCTCTTGGTGCTATTGAGAAATACAGCGTATCTCAGGGCAGTTTTCACATATTCCTGTTCTTAGTCGAGAACCCTGCAACCAACACGTTCAACAGCTTAACTCCAGCTGCCAGTACTCTTCCTCCTTAGTTCTACTAATATCCAACTGCTGTTGACCCCCTCTAGTGTTTCACAAATTCTTTCCCTCCTTTTCAGGTTCTTTGCCACTATTCTAGTCCGGGTCTTTATCACTCCTATCCTGGACGGTGGTGTCAGTCTCCCGACTTATGTCTCCTCTCCAAGGCGGGTAGACATCACTACTGCTCATCAGGTTCACGTTCCCCTGGACTCGATGTCTCCTGGAAGTAATATGTAGATTCAGCCCTTTCCCTGACCGCTGAAATCTGAGCAGAAATCTGAGCAGAAGTGAAGTGTCTTCTGCCCTCTCTCTTCTGTGATGGAGAGTTAGATCATTCCAGAGAGTAAAGCCTGTGCCAGCAGGGTGCCTGATAAGGATGTGCTGGAGCGGAGCCCCTGCCAATGTGATGTAGACATGCATAGGGATGAGAATGTGTGCTGTTTTAAGCCACTGAGATTGGAGTTTTGTTTGTTCGTTGTTGTTTAGCTTCACCTAATACACTCCTCCAAGTCTCCGTGTACGCTCTTGCCGGGGTAGTCTTCTGAAGGCACAGGCCAGATTGTTCCTTAATCGGAAGCCATCAGAAGTTCACCACTATCCACAAATATAAAATCCCCCTTTCTGGCTTTCAGGAAACCATGAGCTCTGTCTTCGGTTTCCTTTTCCAACTTTCTCACCACACCCATGTTTCCAGCCCAGTGGTAAGACTTGCTGTGACCTTCAAATACTCTTCTCTTGACTTGGGATGTTACTTTCATCTGGGGGGCCTTTGCCCTGATTACATCATGTTCAAATTCTACCATCCTTCAAGCACAGGTTCAAATGGTAAGACTCTCCTGACTCCCAGGAATGGATAATTACTCCCTTTCTTCTGGGATTTCCTAGCAAATTGTATCTTGTCTACAGTATGCATCCCTTTCTATTGTGTAGTACAGTTATTTGAGCCAATTCCTCACCTCTCCTATTAGACTATAAACCACGTTAAGGCATATATCAGTATTGTTTATTTTTGCAATTCCCTACAACACCAAGCTGTGCAGTTGCTCAACAAATAATTTATGAATTAAATATTAATCTTCAGGGGAGGACCATGGAGTCCTATTTTAAATCCCAAGTGATCATAGTTTAGTAAGTGACTAGGAATGCCACCTGTAGAACAGACATACATTTTCCCGGTGAGCCTCCTTCTTTGGTGGGAGATTCTGCAAGGCCACCTCTGTGTGAGGCATCAAAGAGAGCCTGTTTCCCAGGAGGCCTGATTAGACTTTAGCCCCACAGTAACCTCTATCCTGCAAATAAGCTAAAAACTAGGGGAAATCCTAAGGCAATAAAAGAGAAGCATATTGAACGAACCAAAAAAAGGTCGTTGAGAAAAGAATTGGTAATTCTTGGATTCAGAGGAACCAGCTGTATTGAAGAAAGTTTCCCAAGGTAAGATAGCACTGGCCATTGAAGCCTTGCAGCTACTTTTTGGGGTGAAGAGAAAGGAGCAAAGGGGAACAAGAGACTAAGTAGGGAAGGCGAGCTTGGAACAACTGATATTACTGAAGGAGAACAGCCCAAATAATCATCTGGGGGGAATTCTTCAATCTAATGGCACAGGGTAGGGAATATACATCAAAAGCTAGTCTAGAGAGTTACAGGTAGGGAAAGGTGGGGCCTGTAAGGAGCCATTTGTAACTTTGGTGCCACTGGGATGGAATTTTTGTAGTTATGTCTTGAATCGGGAAGGGCCTTCCCCAGCTAGAAGATCAGTCACCAGCTCAAGAATCAAGAGGAGCAGGCAACTGTGGAGTAAAAATAAAACACTGAAATGGTGCAGAGAGAGAGGTGGAGAAACACAAGGGGCTTACTTGGTCTGGAAGCTGTGCAGTCCAAATCTACCTTGAGTTTAATTATTTTTACCATCTGGCCCAAACAAACCCCAGAAAACCGAGAAGCCCACAGGCTATGCCAACGCAGCTCATGTGTTTTTAGATATTAGTTGAAACAAAAAAGTACCACACAATTATAGAAATTAAGAAATTTATATTAATTTACAAAGTTGGTGTTGCTTTGCAAGACAGTCAAGAATTGTGGTCACTCTTCCAATATCAAACACTTGCTCTCATATGTATGCGAGCCAGTGTATGTGCCCCTGTTCTATTTCTGTACCTCTCTGTGTGTACAAAGTAAGTTTTTGTTTCAAAGCCAAAGCACAGAGAGTGTTCTGCTTATGTTTTCCTGTGAGAGTTTTATAGTGTCGGGTCTCACATTTAGGTCTTTAATCAATTTGAGTTTATTTTTGTATATGGTGTTAAAGAATGTTCTAATTTCATTTTTTCAGGGGCGAAGTGGGGGAAGGATAGTTAGGGAGTTTGGGATTGACACGTACACACTGCTATATTTAAAATGGGTAACCACCAAGGACCTCCTGTATAGCACAAGGAACTCTGCCGAATATTATGTAACAACTTAAATGGGAAAAGAATTTGAAAAAGAATAGATACATGTATATGTATAACTGAAAAAAATGTATTACAATCCTAGGGGGAAATAATCACTGAATTGTACACTTTAAAATGGGGGAATTTTATGATATGTGAATGATATCTCAATAAAGCTGTTATTAAAACAACAACAACAAAGCCAAATCACAGTGTACTTTGTTCACAAAAAGTAACAGCCTAAGTCTAAGACAGAGGCATCTGGAAAATTACAGTAGCAGTTTTGATAATATTAATCTGTTGAAGAGTAAGAAGCAGCAGATATTGAATGATTTTATTGCCAATTTCTTCAATAATCCTGTGGCATTAGAGCCAAGGGACTATGTGTACCTAATATACCACTAACCCAGAGCGGATGTAGACGCCCTATACCTGGCCGGCTGACAGATGGAAAAACGCACACCATAGCAACAGATCCCGCACAGGATCCTTAATCTCCTTAATTCCTGACCAGAGCTATGTCAGCTGGTCACTCTTCAGTTAGAAGAGATGGGTAAAAGTGATGGGGCCGAGGGAGTCTGGGAGAGAAGTTAAACAGACGTCAAGGAAATGGAAGCTATGCGTGTGACGGGGGTCCAGCACGACTGCCACACTTGACCAGTGTTGCCTGGAATAGATGGCAAGGAAGAGATACTTAACATCAGGATCGCACCTGATATACTGAGCTGAATAGTGTCCCTCACAACTCACATCCACATAAAACCCATCAATGTGAACTTATCTGGCAATAGGGTCTTTGCAGATGTTACTGAATTAAGACAGGGTGGACCCTAAATACTACACGACAGGTATCTTCATAAGAACAGGGATATTTGGACAGATGTACACAGAGACACAGACACAGGGGAGAATGTCATGCGAAGACAGCAGCAGAGATTGGATTGTAGAGATGCATCCACAGGCCAAGGAGTGCCAGCAACCACCAGAAGATAGAAGAGTCAAGCAGGGATTCTTCCCTTGAGCCTTTGCAGGGAGCACAGCCCCGCCGACTCTTTGATTTGGGACTTCTGTTCTCCAGAACTAGGAGAATACATTTCTGTTGTTTTCAGACACCTGGTGTGTGGTACTTTGTTATGGCAGCCCTAGGAAGAGACTATACCTGGATCAGGGCTGCATTTCAGACCCCAGGTCGAGGCTCTCTGCAAGGTGGCAAGGGGGCCAGTTTTTACTAAACTCTTCCTCTGGGTAGACTGAGCTCTGGGTGATCTTGATCGATCTTGACCGATTTCTCTGATTATGGCCCAGAAACCTTGCATCTGCTCCTGATGTCCTGATGCTTCAGCTTTAACTGACGGACTGTGAAAGCCTTTCTCTAGATATCACAGAGGCCTCTCTTATCAAAGCTGGGCTATTCCTGAGACCCGCGGAGCTTCATGCCTCAATACCGAGCATTTTGCAAATAAGGGAAAACTGAGAGGCACTTGTAAAACTCACATGCCTTAGAGAGCTCACCACCTCTCTCCCACCAGGCACATTTTATCTCGCGCTTTCTCATAAATATTGATTTGCATACAACACACCAGCCCACCTTCATTCTTGATTGCAGGCTCACACAGACAACAACTTCTAAGTGGTGAAAGCACACTTCTGCAATCAAATGCTTCTTTACTTACTCCGATCATAGCGTCCCCCTTTTTTCCTCGAGTCTGTATATTCCTATCCACTAGCCCCTGACACACACATGCTAATGTAGTCTTGTTCTTCACATCTTATGTATTAGTTATCCATTGCTGTGTAACAAATGATCCCAGAATTTAACAGTTCACAACAATAAATATTTATTATCTTACACAGTTTCTAAGGGTCAAGAATCTGGGAGTGGCTTAGCTGGGTTGTTCTGGTTAATCAAGCTGTCAGCCAGGCTGCAATGCTTTCAAGACTTGAATGGGGCTGGAGAATCTGCCTCCAGGCTCGCTCATGTGGTTGTTGGCCTCTCTGACTATTGGCTAGAGAATTCAGTTCCTCGCCACCATGCCAACCCCACAGTCTCTTCTAAATGTCCTCGTGATGGGCTCTTCCCCCACGGAGTCCACGACCTGAGAGAGTACATACAACCAAGATAGAAGCCATATCCCTTTATAACCTACCTTGGAAGTACCATACCATGACTTCTGCCCTTTGTTAATGGTCACATAGACCAACCGCAACACGAGATGGCAGAGACTACACAGGATCTTTGGGGGTCACCTTGGAGGCTGGCGACCACACCCACATGGAAATATTTCCTATATTTTCTGAGCCTGCAGCAGGAGACAGATTACTTATGGCCCCCAGAGTCTGGGAATATGTAGCCCCTCCTAGAGGATCCAAATGTCTCTATTTATCAATCTGTCTTGATCTTTCCATAGGGCTAGAAAAACTGTGGTATTTTGTTCATTTCTCTTTGGTCAGACTGCCTGGATTCAAGTCTTGCCTCCTTCACTTGTTAGCTGTGTGATCGTGGGCAAGTTACTCAACTTCTCTGTGCCTTAGTTTCCTTGTATGTAAAATGGGGCTAAAATAGTATATACTCCACAGATTATTGTATGGCTTTAATGCTGTAATACACAGAAAATGAGTAGCACAACCCCAAGTGCTCCTTACTTTGTAACTATTATGGTCGTTTTCGTAATATATCCTGTTTTAGGAATCAGAAAGGAAGGAGAAGGGTTTAAAGGGGGTGATAAAACAATAAAACGTCAAGAATTCCTCCTCGAATGTTCTGCTGTGCTCTATGTAGCGTTGGACTTTTTGAGATAACTGTTATTCCGAGCAAAGTCTCTCATCCTCCCCTGCCCCTTCCTCTCATAAACACATTGCCATGGATTCCTGTACACTTCATTGGCCAACTGAGAAGTCCTGCCCAGTTGCAGCCTGATCTATGTGTGTGTGTTTGGTGAGGGTGATCTGCCCCAACACAGAAAACCTTAACTCGGGCCTTTCAACTCAATGGAATTGACTTTAAAAGGAAACAAATTAAAAACCAATGAAGTTAATAAAAAATTAAATTAAATATCCTTTATTAGATCCATTATTTTTTAATTTCCCTTTGCTGAGTTTGGGGCAGTCCCATCTGCCAGAGGTCAGCCCAAATGTTTTTATTTGTAACATAGTCATTAGTAAAACTACCTAGACCCCATGGTTCAGAAATGCTTGCCAAGTGAATTGGGTGCTGTTGGTTTAACCTCCTTGTCATCAACATCGAGAGAGACTCTCGTTATTCGGATCAATGGCTTATAAAGCAGACAGCATTAAAAGCTTGGTAGGACACTTCCTCATTCATATTTGTAAATAGAGAATTAGGAAGTGAGACCAACACAAATAAAAAGAGTAATAGGACTCTAGGCTTCACATTAGAAAACCAACCAAGGTTAATTCTAAAGGGGCCAAAAGAACAATGGTCAAGAACCATTCATCTCTTCTTCCTCCTGTTGGTTGAGTATATTCACCAGGCTCCAACTAACGGTTTTCCTGGAAGAGCCCCTGAGAAAAGCTTTGCCTACTGGTAAAGAGGGCCGCCATATTGCACCTTGAGTTGATATGTTTCCATCAACATTTTAAGGCCGGCAACCACAGCCATGCCTTATTAAGCTGTTAGAACAAAGAACCCAGAGCTTCCTTTATGTCTGATGCTTATAGATCAAGGCAGTTCCTACTGGTAAGAATCCTTAGGTTTCTTAACTTGTTAGTCTCTCAACATCTGACAACCTAGTGCAGAAAATAGTGGCTATTTCTCAGAAATGGAAGGTATGGGACAGGTGCCTCAGACTACCAATGGTCCAAAGATTCAGCAGTCAGGCCAGAGAAGCTCTGATAATAAACAGGATTCTTTTCCAACCTGTTGTCCGCATTCCTTACCCTTCTCTCATCCAGAGGCCCTGCTGCCTGCCATAGAGAAATCCATAATGATGGTGAAAAATTGCCAAACCCAGGAAAATTCTCCAAGCAAATAACGATTGCAATAAAGAGTGTTCAAATTTGCAATAATCGTAATAATGAAAATGATCCTATTTTATACACCTAAAGCACTTCTCATCCCCTAGTCTACTATTTAATATGTGAGGCTTATGCATTTGCATATGCCTGTAGGAGGATGTGCACTGTGTACACTGAGTCCATAAAACGAGTCGATGAAACATTGCCCTCTGATTAATTTCCAACGTTTATTCATCTTGCCTATTTTAAAATGTTAATACCAAATATTACATTAACCTCCTCCCACTGTCATCAATTTCACCCATTTACATTTTTAGCATCAACGTTGTTATCTATTAATATCCAGTAGATGGCTAAGAAGTTGGGGGCCTCTTCCTGTGAGGATGTCATTTCATGTTCAGAAAACTGAAGCAGAAAGAACTTGAGAGACAGGAGCAAACAACACATTTTGACATTGGGGATTGTGCCTGATTTCTGTTATCTCTACTCATGCTCTCTGAGGTCAGAAACTCATGAACCAGCACACTCCAGCTTGGCTTTATTCAAATTTAGAAATGAAACAGTAGAAGTACCAAACTCTGCAGAGCTGGAGAGTCTTGCACGGTGACTCATAAACACGGCAAAAGAAATGTATTTAATTTGGGTTTTGGCCTCTCAAGGTGCCACATTAATCTCCTTTTGGCCTCTGCTCCCCTGGTGGGATTCCACTTAGGACGGCAGAGCCAGAGCTGTAGAGCTCCCTAAGCTCTTTGAAGAGAAAGGCCCGTTTTGTGCAAAGCGAATCCGTATTCTTACTAAGGGTACACGAGAAAATATCACTCAGCTTCCCAGACCGACTGGGAGAGGGCCCTGTGCTGGGAAACCTAGCCATTCCTGGCCCTTTCAGGATCTTTGATCTCTTCTGGGATGATCAAGGAGAGGTGGGTGGAGGAGAAGAGGAGGACAGGGGCCGTGAGAAGGAGAAGGGGAGAAGGAATTATAGGGAGGAAGTCAGTTCAGCGCACATTCACTGACCTACGTGCTGGAGACAAAACCCCATAAATAACCTTGTCAGTTATTTGCTGGATGGGAAAAAAAAAAAGGGGGAAAGGAGAATAAGGAGGCTTCTGGAACCATGGTTTTCAAAGTGTGACAGCCAGACCAGCAGCAGCAGCATCACCCAGGATCTTGTAAGAAAGTGCAAGTTTTGTGGCACGGGAAGGCACACAAACAGAACATTTCAGTATCAGGTCCTAAGGAACAGTGTGGAGGTGTGCTAGGGAATGCTGGGAAAACAGCATGGGGTCACTGAGGCCACCTTGCGGGGGTTTGAAGAAGGGTTCCCGAACAACTGAAGGCTGAGCTCAGAGCCCAATGCACAGATAGAGGAGTGGTCTAGAAAGCGTGCCCGCATCCAAGAGAACAGGGAAACACAGAGTATGTGCTGGGAATTCCTAGCCCTTCAGTATCACAGGGAGTAATGGAAAAGGAGTGTGGCGAGGTAGACAGGTCCCTTGGGGCATTGCCAGTCATGCTAAAAAGCTAAACATTATTCTGCTGGTAGAGTGGGAGCCACTGAAGATTTTTAACCTGGGACAAATGGGGTCTGACTGGTTTTAGATGGATCATTTCACTGGCAGTACATATCGAAGGTGGAGGTGGCCAGCTTGCGGGTCATTGGAATTGTTCACGAAAGAATGGCAAAAGTCCAACTAGGACAGAGGTACCAGGGAGGAGACAGACTAATTTGTAGACAGAAATCAATGGAACCTGATCAGTTATTTGCTGGATGGGATCTGCAAATTTTGTGTAAATATTGTGGCCGGTGTCAGACCTTCAAATCATTTACTGCATCAGTGACTCTGAGGCTGGGGCCCCATAAATCTTCATGTTAACAAACCCTGCAGGGTATTCTGAGGCAAGCTCAAGTGTGAGAGCCAAACTCAATAGAATAACCTCCAGAATTTTGCCTTGGGTCCTTGGGTAAATGAAGTTGCTATATGCTGAGATAGCGAATACTCTAAAAGGAGCAGAGTGATTTGTTTTTGTTTTGTTTTCTTTTGTTTGAGGATGAGAAGAAGACCAGAAGTTAAAGAAAGGAAAAGAAGTAGGGTGACACCCAGCAAAGAGAAACAGAAAAAGAATTAGAGAGAAAGACAGGAAGAGAGGAAAGGTAGGAAGAGGTAACTTTCAGACCCCGCTTAAGATTAGCAGTTGGCAGAGGGAAATTTTTGAAAGCTGATTTGCTGCTCCTGGAGTAGCGATGGAACTGAGAACGCAGCCTGAATGGTGAGTTAGCAATTTTTTCCCCCTAAATCATTAAAGAAATCTGAGTTGCCCACACTATCGATGGTAACATATCCTGCTTTTTATTCCAATGCACAGTAACCATAATTTGGAAGGATGTGATTGAGGTCTTCCTCCTTTTATTTGGCTGAAGAACTGGAAAGAATTTGCAGAAACACAGGACCCAGGTTCACAAGCACTTGGGCCCAGGTCTTTCTTGTCACAGGCGTGATTAACACCATGTTCAGGCAGCAGTGTAGACCATGGCAAGGCTTGGCCAACAGGTTGGAAAAGCCCTTCTCATGGCGACAAGACCTCAAGCGATTTGCCTCTCAAGTTGTCTATCACCGTGCCAGGGTCAGAGCTCAAGGTACAGCCCAGTGCATGCTTCCGTTGACCTGGGGAAGATGGCGGGCATAGTGGAGGATGATGTGCAGAGAGAGAAAGGGAGGTTCTTTCTCCCTTTCTCCCTCTATGGAGCACCCTGGATGGGTTCAGAGATGGATAAAGTGACTAAGGAGAGGCAAGAGCCAACACAGGGGGAGGTGGTAAAAGAGAAAACTTCTGCCTGGATTCAACCCTGCATAATATAAAGAGAGATGAAATAGCATATCCTCATCCCTTTGAAATGGAGTGACTTGTTCGGGACTTTCAAGTCTGAAAATAGAAGATTTAATGCAACGAGGAGGCCACTAACTCAGTTATGACAGGTGTATGGAAGCTTTCTCCTAATATGGTATCTGAAGATAAAAGCAGCTCAGGAGAGACATATATTTTAAGTGCCGTCCTCCTAATACAAATCCATCACCAGCTAGCCGTGGTTTGACCGCCGTTTTAGCTGTGAAAATGGTTTGTGCTGTTGAATCCATGTGTTCAGTGCCAGCATTTCCAAGCCCTTGGCTTTGCGACATCATGCTCCAACCAACCGTTCCTTTGCCTGCTCCAAATTCTTCTAGGTATCACTGCCAGATTGATTTTCAAAAGTAGGTCCCATGTTACACTTCTGTTCAAAAACCTGCAAAAGCTCCCTCTTGCCAACACAATTGAATTCAAACTTTCCAACTTGGCCAAGGTACCTGAAATTCCCAACCTTCATGCCTGTCTTGCCTCCAAAAGCCACCAGTCGTAATGGAAGTATGATGACACCCGGAAGGAGAGCATTATCACTCATTAGCACCAGATGGAAAATTCAACAATGGGTACATTTAACAGACGGAAAGAAAGCGGGGTCCTTGTAGACGCAGTATGGGCAATTTCCAGTGAAGTTTCCTTCATACGTTTAGGGAGTTTTTATAATAGAAGTTTCAGATGGTACATATTGATGGGGGGGGTGGAAGGAGGAAGGTCTAGCCTAGAGGATGGTGCACTGCAGGGGTTGAGGAGATTTGATGTGAATTATGAACAGCCTACTCTAAAGGCATACGTGGACTCTCTACCCAGGATGGGGATGAACCCAGAAACAGTGAGAGGGGCCTCACAAGAGCCTGGAATCTTTTGCAGTAAATTATGTGCAGCCCAGCTCCTCGGAGAGAGGTCAAGTTCAGAATTTCCCATTACAGAAATGCCTCTGCGAGGAGATGAGGGTACCTTGCCTCCCCCTCAACTGCACTCATACTGCCAGTCCGCTGTCCGCTGTGGGCTCCCCATTGCCTTCATAAACAGGGTTCCAGGTTCTTCTTAAATAGTGTGTGGTGTTGCCAAGAAGTTGACAAGCATTTTCTTGGGACTAGCAAAACCACGGGTGCAGGTGCCTTATCTCCAGGAGGATAGCTGAAGCTGGGACCCCAAGAAGGCACACAGGATGCTCCAATGCCCCCCTCGCAGTAGAGAGCCCAGAGATCTTGGTGGAATCCCTTAACCTGCTTGTGCTTCAATGTCCTCATCTGTAACCTGCACATGACGTAATACCAGTGCCCACACCACGAGGTTGTTCTGCAGATTAAATGAGATGATATGTGAAATGCTTAGAAGAGTGCCTTGTGCTCAGTAGCGCCCATGTAAGCGCTTGCTGCAGCTGCCGCTATGAGTGGTGGATAAGACCGGGCTCTGGAGTCACATTTTCTGGGTTCAGATCCTGCCATCGCCTTGTTGACCTTGGGCAATTACTTCACCTTCTCTCTGTGTCTCTGATTCGTCACCTGTAAAATGGAGATGATAACATGTTTCTCATAGGACTGCAGGGAAAATAGTGCACTTTGAGCAGTGTCTCCTTGGTATATTTTAGCTCTTATATATTTTAGCTATTAGTTTAATCATCTTAGTTTTCCTTCTCTCCCCATTATCTTTCTTTGCCACCCTCACCCCACACTCGTGTAGTTTCTTAAACTTTGGTACTTGGTGTTCTAGAAAGGGTCAGGATTCCCTGAAGTCTTCCTTCCTGTAAGTCCATTCCGCTTCATTTCTTGATCACCGGGTCATAGACTTACAACCCTGATGCTTGGGTTCCACCCCAGAGACTCTGATTTGAGTCAACTGCACTGGGGCTCAGGCATTGCTACTTTTTTTTGTTTCTTTTTTAATAAATTTTATTTTATTTAATTTATTATTTTTGGCTGCGTTGGGTCTTTGTTGCTGCACGTGTGCTTTCTCTGGTTGCCACGAGCAGGGGCTACTCTTCGTTGCGGTGCCCTGGCTTCTCATTGCGGTGGCTTCTCTTGTTGCAGAGCACGGGCTCTAGGTGCACAGGCTTCAGTAGTTGTGTGGCACGCAGGCTTAGTTGCTCCGTGGCATGTGGGATCTTCCCAGACCAGGGCTCGAACCCGTGTTCCCTGTATTGGCAGGCGGATTCTTAACCACTGCGCCACCAGGGAAGCTCCTTGGTAAGTTTTTTTTAAGTGCCCCATTTTATTCTAACGTGCAGTTAGCATAGACTTGCTGGTCCAGGCTGATTGGAATCAAAAGAATGGAAGGAGGAGAAGAAGCATGCTGGACCACTCAACAAATCCACCAATCTTTTTCTAAAGGAAGTGATCAGGGAGCCTGGCATGTAGAATGGATTGGATCAGGGACTGTCAGAAGGCAGTTGAAACCACGTAGGTGAAGAGTATTGGGAGAGAAGAAAGGCTGTGTGATGGGATGAAAGGACTGGGGTTCTGTGAACATGGTCTGTCAGAGATCAGCCTGGGGTTTTGAAGAAGAAGGAGAATGAGACCCCTTTCACCACATCACTGCCCGCCATAGCCTAAATTATGAAACCCCAAAGCCATTTGCTCATCTCTCATGCAGCAAGAAGTGTACTTAATCCCTAGAATATGGCCGTTGTAGGTCGCACAGTGAGTAGTGAATGGACAGAAGAGGGTGTATAGAGCCCACTGCCCAGTGGGGAGGAGAGGGAAGGGTAGACATTAAAAAATAAATACATTAGTGGGCATCACATGAAGGGAAGTAAGCCAGACAGAGAAAGGCAAATACTGATATCATTTATACATGGCATTTTTTAAAAAAAAGTCAAACCCATAGAAGCAGAGGGTAAAAAAGTGGTTGCCAGGGGCTGGGGGTGGGGAAGTAGGAAGAGATTGGTAAAAGTGAACAAACTTTCAGCTCTAAAATGTATAAGGTCTGAGGATCTAATGTAAAACATGGTGACAGGGCTTCCCTGGTGGCTCAGTGGTTGAGAGTCCGCCTGCCAATGCAGGGGACGCGGGTTCATGCCCCGGTCCGGGAGGATCCCACATGCCGCGGAGCAGCTGGGCCCATGAGCCATGGCCGCTGAGCCTGCGCGTCCGGAGCCTGTGCTTCGCAACAGGAGAGGCCACAGCAGTGAGAGGCCCGCGTACCGCAAAAACAAACAAACAAACAAAAAAAACCAACCAAACAAAAAAAGACATGGTGACAATAGTCGATAGCATTGTAGTATTGTAGACTTGAAATTTGCAAAAGAGAGTAGAATGTAAATGTTCTTACCCTCCACAAAGGCAAGCATGTGAGGTGATGGGCATTTTAATTAACTAGATGGGGAGACCCCTTTCACAATGTATACGTCTATCAAATCATCATGATGTACAATTTTTTTTTTTTTTTTTGCGGTACGCGGGCCTCTCACTGCTGTGGCCTCTCCTGTTGCGGACCACAGGCTCCGGACGCGCAGGCTCAGCGGCCATGGCTCACGGGCCCAGCCGCTCCGCGGCATGTGGGATCTTCCCGGACCAGGGCACAAACCCGTGTCCCCTGCATCGGCAGGCGGACTCTCAACCACTGTGCCACCAGGGAAACCCCATGATGTACAGTTTTAATATCTTACAATTTGTCAATCATACCTCGATAAAACTTGAGTGAATGAATGAGTGAATAATAATGAGATAAATGCATGCAGAGGCCTAAAATAAAATGAATGATAGAGCGACTAATGACTATTTTGGTGGTGGTCACCAATGACCTCACTGAGGACGTGGCCTTTAAGCTGAGGTCTGAAGGGCAAGGAGGAACCAGCCCTGTGACAACTGCTAGAAGAACATTGCAGGCAGAGGGAACACAGCAAGAAGGTGGCCATGAGCTTGAAAAGTCTGAGGTACAAGTCACTGGTCCAAGCTTTATATCTCTAAAAAAGAAGTGTCCTAACTGGTATGCGTGGGAAATAAGACGCACCGAAGCTGCTGTTTAATTACACAGGGTCGAGCTTAAGTTAAATGACATATTCCCTTCTGAGTTACAAGTAACCCAGCTACAGGGTTGCTGGAGGATTAGGTAAGACAATTCTAATTGAAAAAGAAATATAATTACGTTCGGAGAGGTCATCTGCTCTGAGCCAAACTGCTCACCCGTCCTGGGGTCTTTTCTCTTCTGTATCACACTGACTAAGCAACCTTCGGTAGATAGATCCCTGAATTCAGTTTTTCTCTTCATTCCTTCATTTAGTTACTAACTTACCAACTCTTTTATTTGGAAAAGAGTCGTTAAAAGTGGGGCTTCCCTGGTGGCGCAGTGGTTGAGAGTCCGCCTGCCGATGCAGGGGACGCGGGTTCGTGCCCCGGTCCGGGAAGATCCCACATGCCGCGGAGCGGCTGGGCCCGTGAGCCATGGCCACTGAGCCTGTGCGTCCGGAGCCTGTGCTCCGCAATGGGAGAGGCCACAGCAGTGAGAGGCCTGCGTACCGCAAAAAAAAACCCCAAAAAACAAGAAAAACAAAGAGTGTTTGGCCATTGAATGGCACAGATGGTGTAATGTTTCAGGAAAGCAGCGATGATGTGTGGAGTAGGGGTGAAACAGGGTGACCAGCACAGGAAGTGGGGTGAAGGCAGGGGTAGGTTGGAGAGCCATTTAGCAGGAGAGTGGACAGAGTGAGTGACAGTGTGGAGGGAGTGGACAGTGGCTCCCAGATTCTGCTTTGGGTAGCCCGGGCAATAATAGTGCCATTTGCCAAGATAGGGAGTACAGGAGAGGGAACAGGCATGGAGGACAAATGAATAAGTTCTATTTTAGAGAGGATGAACTTGAAGCCACCAAGAGCCCCCCAGGTATGCATGTAACAGGCAGGCAGAAATGTTATTCTGGAGCTTGGACATAGGTCTGCTTACAGGTACAGATTTGGAAACTATAGGTTCTGGTTCCAGCTGAAGCATTAGATGTAAATGAGTGTGTGTGTGTGTGTGTGTGTGTGTGTGCATGTGCACGCACACGTGCAGTAAAATTAAGAGGGCTAAAGGCAATATTTAAGAGGTGGGCTGGAGAGGAGGAAAATTTAAAAAAAAAAGTCCTGAAAGTATCAGCCAGAAAGATGGGAAGAAAATTGCCAGGGATTATCATTATGGACACCACAAAGGAAAAGACCTTCAATAAGAAATTTTCAACAGTGTCAAATAACGTAGAGGAGCCCAGAAAGCAGTCACTGGTTTGCTCAGAGCAAGTTCAAGGGTGAGGCCAAGGGTAGGGGGCTAGGGAGGGAGGGAGTCAGGTTGCAAGAAGGGGCAGCCCAGCATTGCAGTGGTGGGAGAGGCAGCAGTGGACAGCACACCATCGCGATTAAGGAGGAGACTCTGGTAACAGATTTGTTTACTCAGCTGCTATTGATCAAATGTCCACTCTGTTTGGGGCATTTATCTAAGACCTATGGGTGTTTCAGTGAACAACAGAATAAAAATGAAAATCCCTTCTCTTCCAAAACTTACATCCTCAGATATCCTGAGTTTGACTCTTGACTCTGACACTTCTTCCTTGTGTGGCCTTGATAAGTTATTTTAACTGAGATTAGTCTTAGTTTACCAGTCCATGAAATGGGTATGAGAACAGAACTGTCAGGGAGAAATAAAGATTTTCCTCTACCTTTCTAGGTTTTTCTTAGGGCAGGGTGGGGTGGGATCTATGAATGAGATTGACATGAGACAGATTGACAAGAGAAAATCAGACAGAAGTTCAATAACGTGTATACACGGGAGACCCAGGAAAACTAAGTAACTCACCAAAATGGCTAAAACCCTCACCTTAAATACCATCTCTGGCCAAAGACAGAAGAGGATGCTGGGGGTAGTGGTCTGGGACCTCAGAGGGGAGGAAGGCGATTCACATGAAGATGGAAAAGCAAATGTTTGGTAGACCAATGTTTGCCGGGGGCTGCAGAGACAATGGGACACAGCGTGACTCTGATCTCGAGGCCCTGCCGAGTTTCCCCACCTCATCCAACCCATATTCTTTGCAGATCCCTCTGATGACAGCTTTCTTGGAGGAACAGGCCTTCTAAATTCTTTTAGGCAGTTAGGGGAAAGGTCAAAGTTTCTTCTTGAGTCTTTTGGGCCTTGATTCTTTCCAGCTTGAAATAACCCACACACTAAAGAGGCATTTTGGGGTGGCAAATTTTATTCCCCTACAGTTCCTGTCTCACTGGGTAGTTGTGAGAAACTGAGAAAAAAAGAAATGCAAGTCACTGGGCTCCACGAATGGAGCCTCATCACCTGTCAATACGTGTGAGCCACGCTCCACAGACACTTTTCCCGGAGACTTGTCTGGAAATGAGAGATCTGATTACAGCTGAGCGTGGACCTAGCCCCAGGGGCACGCATTTCTCCACACAGGAGAGGCCTGGCTGCTTTGTGTACCGGTAAGACTGAGTCAGGCTGAGGAGAAACGGAGGTACAGGAGATCAGAGGTGCGGCTGTGGTTGCCTCTGGGAGAGCAGCTGCCCATCAGGGCTACCTGAGGCTCAGTGAGATGAAACAGAATGACCCTGAGTTTTTAAGCGAATGACCTTGCCTCTGAACTCCCGTGCTCCTTTGTCTTTCACTCTTATAATCTGTTTCTGGACCCAGAGCTGCCTTGCCCACCCCTGGAGTAACCCCCAGTAACCTCCAGGCTGGCACACTCCCCGGAAGCAGCCCGGTTGCTAGGGTGACCATTCACTCCAAAGTCCCAGCAGGATGCTTTTCATATTGACTTGGAATTTCAGTGCTCCTCCACTGGGAGGTGTCTTCCTTCTCCAGATTCAGGAACGGTAGGTGTTGCAGGAGCACATGGGCTGAGAAGTCAGACAGACCTGACCTCCATCTCTGTCATGCACTAGCTGTGTAGCTGTAGAAAAGCTCCTTAACCTCTCTGAGCTTTTGTTTCCTCCATGGTGAACATGAGAGTAAGAATACCTACCTCATAGCGTTACTGTGTGATTAAACCTGAAAATGGAAAGTACCTAACCCTCAGCCCGGTACTCAGTAAGTGCTGAATAATTATAATTTTTTCTCATCTCCAAGAACCCCGAAGCATACAATCATTTAATAATAATGGAAATGATAAACACAAAGAACCTCAGAGTATTACATGGTTGTTTATGTAACAATTGCTCATCTATAAAATGGGATAACAATAGCGACACCCTGCCCCCAGCACCATGAGGATTGTGGTCACAAGGATGTGGCGTCACATCTTTATGCATAGTTTGACTACTGCTATTATGAAGGCAAACGTGAAAATGCTCAAGGCTACTTTCCATCAGGTGAGAAACCTTGCTGCTGCAATGAGGTGGGAAACTCAGGTATGGGTCTCTGTTGAGGGCCAGATAGGAATCCTTAAACCTAAGAGACAGTGTGCACCATAAACTTCAAGCAGGGCTGTCTGCAGTCCAACCGGCATTGCCAGGAGTGCCGACGTAGAGACCCTGCACAGACTGACCCAGTGACACGGAGCTCTGGGCCACCAGACCTACCTAGACAGTGATGTTTTGGACCAGAACCATTGGTGTGAAAGAGGTTGGAAGTAAAGATACATCCAGGCAAGTCAAAGGTCAGGAGAAACATGGGGACGGCAGGCCACCAGTGAGATCTTCCCTTATAACAAGATTTGGCCCCCGGCAGGTGTCAACATGGGAATCCAGCAGCAGCCTGTGTCCAAACAGCTGGTGTGGTCATCCCACCTCAGTCAGACACAACCACTGCATGTTCTCTGGAGGTTATGAATGCGCTCACTGCCCTTCACCAGCTGCGGGGCTTTCTGCCATCCCCTTTAATTTCTCTGTTCCCATCTGATTTCTCGTTGCATCCAGATACTCTGCACCTGGGAACCGGTCACAGGGACGGCCTGCGGAATTCCATAGCTAGAGAAAGCTAGGCAGCTATCCAAATGCTATGTTAGCAATACAATTAACTGGTAAATGAGGACTTTTCAGAGAAAATAGGCCCTTTATTATATCACATAGCCAGGGCTGGTATGCCTTCGACCGGCTGGGATGCAGGGAAAGGGTGCTAGGGTTTGACCAGTCTAAGTCATTGGCACTGATAATATTGATAATAATACTGCCATGACGGTTAACCTCTCTTAGAAGACAGTGAAGGTAGAAGGGAAGAAGAGAGAATATTACACAAACTCTCTCCTCGTCGTTCTTCTCACCCAGCCATTTCCCCAACACGCCACGCATATCCCATCCACTGAGCCTTTTCACTGGCCATTCCTTGTGCACGGAGTTATGAAAACTAACAAAGGGAAAACTCACTAAAATGGAGTCGAGAGGCCAGAAGGGGGAGCGCCCATGTGCATGCCATTGGAAATCAATACAGATCCCAAGGCATCTCTGGCAGGAAATGACTCTACTACTGCCAGCAGGAGGAAGAAAGATTTTCTCCTCCCCTGGCAACAGCTCAGCCAATGAAAAGCCACTCTACTTCGAACTCCCAGTTTACTCCAATGGACTTTTTGTTTATAACAGCCCCTCCCAAATTCCCCTTCTCCTCTATAAAAGAGTTTCCTCTCCTTAGATTTACCAAACTTGCCTGTGGGTCGCCATCTCCCGAATAAACCCATTTTGCTGGTAAAATAACTGGCTGTTTTATTGTTGTAGGTTAACAGAGTGCTCCTCCCTAAGATGCTTCATGGCTCACTTTCTCTCTGCTCATATGGAATCATCTCTGGGAGGTCTTCCTGGTCACTCCCCCTGGACTCTCTCCCCCTTTTCCTGTTCTACTTTTCTTTACCGCACTAATTACCATTCAGCGAACTAAATCTCTCACACGTTTATCTTTTGCCTCCCCTCATTAGATCTTAAGGTCCGCTAGAGAAAGTATTTTTGTCAAGTCTAATCGTTGCTATATCTTTAGCAACAAGCATTTACCTGGCATATAGTAGATGCTCAGATGTCTGCTGGAAGGAAGGAAAAGAGGAGATGAAACGGAAATAAAGATATTAAAAAAAAGGCAAAATTGCATTTTTTGCCCCCAAACTTTCCATTCAATTTAACAAGCCGTGTTTCCACCTGTACTTTGTGCTGAGCCCCTGCTCACACCCTGGAGTAGTGAGTGGACCTGCCAACCCAGCTGTGATTTTGAGAGCAGGTAGGAAACAAGTGGCATTAAGTTGTGAGCATCACAGGAAAGAGAGGATACATGGTCGGGGTGACTGGCAAAGGCTTTAAGAAAGAGGAGACATTTGAGGTGGCATGTTATGGGATAGAGGAAGTAGGATGTTGTGATTTATAATAAGAAACATACTTGGTCTTCATCCCCATACCTGGCACAGAGCTTCTAAAATCCTTGGAATTTTCTAAGTGATAAGAGAGATAAAGGTGTCTTTCCTTATTCATAACAAGCCCCTTTCGACCACACCTGAGTTTATGTTAATGAGGTGCTTTTTGCAAAGCCCGTAGATAACCTCAGGATGGGAGCCAGCTCTGTGACCAGAGGGTTGGAACTTTCAGACCAACCCCATCCTCGCCTCCACCTCTGAGACGAGGAGAGAGGCTGGAGACTGACTTAATCAGCAATGGTCAATGAGTTTGTCAGTCATGTCGACACAAAGCAGCCTCCATGGGCTTCCCCGGTGGCGCAGTGGTTGAGAGTCCGCCTGCCGATGCAGGGGACACGGGTTCGTGCCCCGGTCCGGGAAGATCCCATGCCGCGGAGCGGCTGGGCCCGTGAGCCATGGCCGCTGAGCCTGCGCGTCCGGAGCCTGTGCTCCGCAACGGGAGAGGCCACAGCAGTGAGCGGCCCGCGTACGGCATAAAAAACAAAAAAAAAAAACAAAGCAGCCTCCATAAAAACCCTAAACAACGGTGCTTGGTGAACATGCGGAGGTGCGAGGAGAGTGGCCTCTTGCCCTGTGCATCTCTTCCATCTGGCTGTTCCTGAGTTGTATCCTTTTATAATAAACTGGTGATCTGGTAAGTAAACTGTTCCTCAGTTCTGTGAGCCACCCTAGCAAATTAACTGAACCAGAGGAGGGAACCTCTGATTTATAGCTGGTCAGTTAGAAGCATAAGTGACAACCTGGACTTACAACTGGCATCTGAAGTGGAGGGAGGGGACAGAGTTGTGGGACTGAGCGCTTAGCCTATGGGAGCTGATGCTGCCCCCAGGTCATAGCATCAGAACTGAGTTGAACTGTAGAGCACTCAGCTGGCTTGATGAATGGGGAACCCACACGTCCGGTCACGGAAGTGTTCAGTGACAGAGTAGAGGAGAGATGACACACAAGAGGGCTTTTTCCTGAACAGGGGGTATACATAGGAATACCTGCACGAAAGCAGGCGGTACCGGGTGTGACTGGTGAACAGGAAATAACCCAGTGGGCTTCAGCTCGGACTGTGAATCGGAACGCTAGACAGGAGGCAAGAGACGGAGGCCAGGCCATGACGTCAGGGGAGCGGTCCCACTTCACTGGCAGGCGGTGGGGAGCCGCGGTGGCTTCGGCTGGGAAACGGCGTGGGGCGCACGGTTCTGGAAGGCAAGCCAGCGGGTTTGAAGCGGGGGTTGTCAGGAGGGGCTCTCAGCGGGGGCGGGGAGCCCTCAGGACACCACTGCCGTTGTCCCGGGGAGATCCGGAGGGCCAGACCCGGACGACGGCCAGCAGAGGAGGCTTTTAGGCACATTCCAGAAGCAGATTTGACAGAACATGGCACCTGACCCACGTCGGGGTGCGGACACAGAGTCGAAGATGACCCAGGCTTTCAGCTCGAATGCACAGGAGAATGGAAATGGAATACAAGGAGGGAGAACTCCCAGAAGCAGAGGGGTATGCGATCTTGTCTGTTCCCAAAGTTCCGGGCCGTTCAACCTTATTTTGAGTAGGCAGCCTTAGGACTGGGGTACTGGAGTCAGCCACAGGTCAGGTTCACCCATCCATCCCCTCCGCCATCACCGGGAGACCCTGAGATGTAGTTACATAGAGCGGGCTGCCCCGCAACGTACTGGGAACAGAACATCTACTGCAAAGTGTAAGGACCGGAGCACTGCTGCTGAGCTGAGGCCCCTCGGCACATCCCTGAACCAGGGATGCTTCAGTTTTTCCTTCTATTGGAACTGGGTGATGCTGATTTGCACCAACTCAAACTGCAGCATGAACGTCTAAAGACAACGTTTCGTCGTGCACAATGAACTCCTGGCCTAACAGGGGCTGTGGTGGAAACACCGTTGGTCGGTCCACACAAAGGGCTTGTTCCGCTGAAGGCGCTATTTATTGCACGGGCGGGGGCGGAGGGATGTCAGAATCAGGCTTGCTTCCAGCTCCCGTGGCCGCTGCTTCCGCTGTCCTGATTTCTTTGTGCGCAGCTTCTGGGCCCTCAGCTGCGGCTCTGTTCTGTTCCCATGCAGATGGTTCAGCCCCGCCAGGCTCCCCCCGGGAAGGGGTTGCATTTGTGAGAGGAGAGAAAGGGCACTAAATATGTCTGAGAGACACAGGCTATTAAGCCCCAGGACACTGGAACACCCACCGCAGCGGCTACGAGCAAAACAAGGTTGTTATTTTCCTTTCTCAACCATCCAAACAGGAAGCTACCTGTGGCATCTAAATTGCAAAGGCTAAGCGTGGAGTCTGCGTTGGACCTACTGGTTTGGGGTAATTGGGAAAAGACTAGGGAGTTATTATAGGTTGAATGCCGCCTGCCGGGACCCAGGCCCCAAGTGATGCTGTAGTTGCTGTGATGAGAGCCCAGGACGCCTATTACTTTACCACGTGATGCCAGGGAATAAGCTTCCGCCCTCTGTGATGGAGATGGCAAAAGACGGAAAACATTGTATGAACTGGAGCCTGAAAACCAGGGCTCTCCTCCAACTGGCAGAGCCAATGTAGAAGGTAATGTATGTAGATCGAAGGGAGCAAGGGTCCAGCCTGCACAGGGAGAAGCCAGCGTGGGAGGCACCCGGGGTCCTTGGTGAAGCATCGCGGTGGTTGATGCGCCTCCAGGCCCATGCTGTGGCTTCCTCTGCTTTTAGGAGACAAGACGCCAAGGGCGAGCACTCTGAGGGGAGAGCTGGGTTGACCTCCTCGCGGGCAGGCAGGGTGACACTAACCTGCAAAGCATTTCTTTGAGGTCTTGGGTCCGTCTGACCCCGCCACTGTGGAGAACGCCTGTCAACTTCCTTCCCGGGGATTCTCACTCCAGGGTGATGGAGTGAAGCCTGAGGCATGTTAGAGAAAATAACTAAGAAGGAAGAGAGAGGTCGAAATCAAAAACAGAGGCCTGACCCACGTCTGCCATTCGCCTTTGTGTGGAAAAGGAGAGGAGGATTTGGCTTTCCATGTTTTTGTTTTGTTCAGTTCTGCTCTGTTACTGGGAAGGGCACCTTAATCACAGGGAAGGGTGTTCATCTGTGTCTACATTTGGTTTCCTTCTATTTTCCCTCTGCCAAGACTTACATAACTGTGTAGCGAAGCATTCAGTCCTTTCCCCAAACTCTCTTGGGAGGGTCTCTCTCCCAAGTGAGTTGTTACCTTTGCTGTTCCCCTCCTGTCAATCATTTGTGCAAACCCTCCTTTGAATCCTGTTTCTCCAGTGTTTACCTGGAAGATCAAAGCCACCGTGGCTCAGGGGCCATGGAAGGGACAGCAGGGTGCCAGAGCAATGATGCTAGACAAAGCCCGGAGCTTCATCTTCTGATGGTTAGATCCCGTGTATGTTCTCAGTCCCCTTGGCCATCTGTGTGCCTTGAGAGCATCTCACTGGCCAAGGATGGGTTTGGTGAGGGTGACATGAGTGGTTGCAGGCAGCCTAGAGGCCCCCTTATTCATCTTTCTTTCCCACTTAGATAAGAGTGGCAGTGGGCTGCAGACTGATGTGGGAGAGAGGGGGTCATCACCCTACAGACGCTACAGGATGGGGCGGAGATAGCTTAGAGCCTGACATACCAGGAGGATATAGCAAGGCAGTGCCTGTGCAAGAATCTGGCACATTTTTTTGCCCCTAGGACAACGTCTGTACTTGTTGACTTAGCAGGATGGTGGGGGAGTGACACTGGGCAACCAGGGGCACTAGGACAGGCTCAGCTCCGGGGGCAATCAGGTTGTAGATATGCAGAAACCTGGCTAAAATGCAGCCCTCACACTGGTATTTCCTCCGCGGCCTCTGTGCCGTTAGATGCCAGCACCACGATGCCACGCTGGCAAGTAAGAGCCAACGCAAGTTCTGTGGGTTCATATGGTTCTGTTCGTGCTGGTAAATGTTTAGAAAGGATCTGCCAAGTTGTTTTCTTCACGTGAAGGTTTTGCAACGGTGACTTAATCAAAGTCATAAGGAGGGGTGTGCATCTGTCTCTATATTTGGTTCCATTTTACTTTCACTTCTGCCTCATCATCCTTTATCACCTTATGTTACATTAAAAAAAAAATTCCTGCAATTATCCATGTCAATCATCATGAAAGTAGCCTGGTGCAATGGAGAGAACACTGGGCTTAGAAAACCTGGGACCCACTTTTTACTCACTGCATTACCTTGGAAAAGTCCCTTTCCCCCCAGTTTTCTCATTCTATAACATATTACTCTGCCTGTTTACCCCTCAGGGATGTTGTGAGACTCAGAAAGACACCTGGATGGAAGCAATTTGTCTTCCTAAGTTGTTTGCCTCTTTCCGTCTCTCCCCCACTCCACCCCTACCTCTGGTTCTAGAGTTCATTATACTCTTATTTATGACCGTGTCTATTTTTCGCTTCAATTCAGGTATGGCTTTCATCATCTTTTGTGGAGGCAATTCTGCAAAATGAGTCTATGTGGAAGAGAACCCCTTCTCTGCAGAGGAATTAAGGCATCCGTTCCAGACACAAAGGCTCCTGCATTGGAGCTGGTACCCCAGGCACAGAGAGCACTTCCTGGGACCAGTGACTGAATCTACCTCCTAAGTATGTGCTGGGCCAGATGCAGTGGGCACAAGTGTTGTCTTGCCTGGAAGTCAATGCCAAGGTTCGTTGGGGCCATGAATGATTTTCCAAGGCTCTGCCCAATTAAGTACTAGCATGGGCGTTCCTTGAGAGCAGATCTTTTTTCTGTTTTACAAGCTGCTGCATCTTTAACTTCCAGAACAATGTCTGGCGTATAGTAGACACTCAATATATGGAGGAATGAATAAAAATAAGTAGAAGCAGTGGAAACCCTGCTCTTCCCCTAGAATCTTCACATAAGCCTTGCCTGGGAGTCCCCACCAAGTTTTGTGATCATTGTTGATTTGGAGCACACCAGCTTTATGAAAATTTTCCAATAAGTTTACCCTAATAAAAAGAGACACAGAGAAAATGATTAAGACTTCCTTATCTCTCCCCTACTGCCACCACAATCACCAGAATCAATATAAAACATAAAAGCATAAGCATTTACTTATATAAATTATTATTAAGTCACATAGAAAACTAATTATAAATTATATATTAGGTAACTCATCTTATGTAAATATCCTCTGTATGAAGTTGTCAGGAAATCATGTCTCCTAATTATATGTAGCTTGCAAATTAATTCACTTGAATTCTCCTACCACTGTGATAAAGCAGTGGAAGCAAAGCAAAAATGCAGTGTTAACTGTCACAAAGAAGTCTGCAGCTCACGGAGTCTTTTGTTAACCAAAATCATCAATTGAGATAGATCCCCATATTCCTACAACACCCATGAGATCTGTTTCCAGAAATACAACATCTGTCATTTGTATAAAAGGGACATGCTTATCCAGGCTTCACAGGGGAGCCTGTGCAAAGCTTTTCCTCCATCCCCACTTTGTGATCTGACAGCAGGGTTGGTTATAAAGAGAGTGATGGACGCTGCACACAAGTTTTTGACGTAACCCAGTGTAGCCGTCAGGGTTCAGGAAAGAAAGGGAAACCACAGCAGTCATCTAAACGGGGAAAATTTAGCTTGAAGAATTGTTTCCTGGGTAATCGTTTACTGGAAGGGTGAAAGAGAACCCTGCAGAGAAGGGCTTCCATCCCTGGGGCTGAGGGGAGGGTGAACAGACAAGAGACTTTCCTCTTAAAGGAGAACCTGCGAGGCTGAGACTTAACCACTGTGGCAAGAGGGAGCAACGCCCTGGCTGAGGAAACAATGAGGAAACTGGCTGGAGGCTGTTCTGGAACCCTGGGAACTGCCCACCCCACAGGTGTGGTGTAGCCTTGGGGGCCAGACGTGCAAGGAAGTGCTGGCTTGCTGACTGAACAAAAGAACTCGTCTTCCTTCACCAACCCTCCAGCGCCCCTCCAGCGCCCTCTACTGGCAAAGCCTAACATGGCATGGCTGGCAAAGGAGAAATGAACCTCGCAGAGACCAGCTCTAGAATCACAAAGCAGCAAAGAAGGGTGTGCGTGGAACTTGGAGGCCAAACTTAATAACTGACACATCCCCGAGGGCATATGGGGTAAAAAGTATTTCTGGGTTTTATATATTGAACCAAAGGGGCCATGAACCCTCTTTGCATTCACTGGGCTGAAGAAACTTGTTCCAGCCTCTCCCCCATCTGGTGACCCTGATTTATTTGCTGGCACTAAATGAAACCACTTGTTCCCAACCCTGGCTCCAGGTTAGCACCATCCCATGAACTTTTACAAAATACTGAGTATTTGGCATCTGTATTTTCAAAATCTGATGGGGTAACTCTAATATGCGGCCAGAGTGGAAAACCTCTGGCAGGAAGAAAGTGGCAAAAAGTAAGGCTGCCACAAAAATAATGTGTTTTAGGGGCACTGCAAACCTTCAAAGGCTCTGTAGTGGAAAGGTTCTGGGGTTAGATGGATCTGTTCCACCTGTGAAATTCCAGGCATATTAGGTAACCTCACTGAGCTTCTGTTTCCTTCTTTGTAAAATGAGAGATGGAAAGAAAAATAGGATTTCTCCCAACATTATTAGGAAGAGCAAATGAGATGATACACGTGAAATATTTAGCAAAGTGCTGGTAAGTAGTAAGTATTCAATAGATGGTATTTATAATGACAGAAGTAGTGGCTATTTTCACTTGCAAAGACCACTTCTGCATGACTTTCTCAGAATGGCTCCAAAGGGACAAGATTTGCCAAGATTGGTGCCTAAGTGAGTATAAGTAACTAATTGTTGAGTATCAGAAAGAGGCGAGCGAGTACCAAGCCATTACTAGACAGGTTAACGTGACCGTCCGTTTATCTGGAGTGCGCTTCTGTTCCCAGAATGGCTGCAGTGTAATGTGTACTCATTTTAATAGATTGGTAAGACTTTTTGACTTAACGGTGAGAGTGGGGAGTCTGGGATCAGCTTTGCTGGTTTTGAACTGCTCATCTTTCACTCGGTCGTGTGGATATACATTTCTAAGCTCAGGATGGAGTTGCTTCTGTGCAGGGTGCCATGTCAGCAAACCAGAACTTAGATAACGTTAGTGTCCCTGTAAACGCTCTGCTTGATAGCATATCCAGCCAGCCAATGTCCAAACACCAAGGCAACTCTGGGCTCTATACTTACTTCCTATTCTTTATCCCATAAAAATCTCCCTGCCTTCCGCCCCACTTTACAGTTCTCTAGACCCCTGGGCATAGAGACTGCCCATTCCGTGAAGTGTTAAGAAAGTTTGTTTGTATCATCTAAATTGTCTTCTTTACCCACAACAGCTGTGTGGCTTTAGGCAAGTTGATGAATCTCTCTGAACCTCAATAACAATGTTTGTGAAATGGGAGTTATTAAGAGGATTATATAAGATGATGAATAAAGGGCCTGGAATAAAATAGGAGCACATTAAATGACAGTTTCTTTTAGGTATAACTAAAAGGAAAAAAATATCCTCTCCTCTGATGTCTGGGAGGTTTCTTGGATAGGATAAAACTCACACTGCCATGTGCACTGGGAATAAAGAAGGATCTATCCAAATATTAACTTTAATCTCAAAAAGAAGCAAAAGAGAGAGGAAAAAAAAACTTGACATTTAAAGCTTTTGTGGATATGTGTACTTAAATGTTGTAGACGGTCGTGTAGTGGGTCATTTTATTAGTCATTGGTGGGACCTCGGTACACAGACTGAGGATGTGAGGAAAAACAAAACACTGTCACCGCTTTGCCCTGAAAGAAGAAATGCTATTTTCATGGCGTAATTACAACTTTTTTGAGTACCTTGCAGCAGTTAGGAGATTAGACTTGTATATGTGTGTGTGTTGAGGGCAGGTGGCAGGGAAGGAGAGTGTTGCAGACTTAATTACCTGCTAAGATGAGACAGGTAATGGAAACTGATAGGGGCTGCACAAAACTCAAGAGCAGATACTATCTAGAGGTGTTCAATCATTAGAGGATCATAGGTCATTGCAAATTTCGGAATAAACCCAGGAGTAATAGTATATCCATAAACCAACCTCTTGTAATAGGTTTAACTTTTTGACTTTCCTCCCGTGATCATGGGCATAGTCATATTTAATGTGCATCCCGAATTTAAAATGTATGTGTTGAATTTCCTTTAGGTAGAGTAGCTTTTCAGTATATATCTGGCCATGGATTGTGGTGGTAGGCAAAATCAAAGAACTGGATTGTAACAGTAAATTGAGCCTTCCCTATGTTTATTCTGCAGCTCCAGTAGAGGAGAAAAGAGGTCTAGGAGTTCCAGAGGGTGACCATCCATGACATGTGACATGAGTGGTGGTCCATAGTGAGGTTGAGAATGGGAACAGGCAACAGCGGCAGCAGAGTTGAATTAGAAGCAAACATGAGACCTCCTTTGCCCCCAATACACTGCTGCATATTAAAATCACCTGGAGAGCTTCTACAATGCCCTGTGCCCAAGCTGCACCCCAGAATAATTGAACAAGAATCCTTGGGAGATGAGACCAAGGCATCGGTGTTTTAAAAGCACCCCAGATGACGCCACTATGCAACCAGAATAGAGAACCACTGCTCCAGGTAACCTGTGTTGGAGGAGGGCAGAAAGGTGGCTATCTGGGCTTAGAGGTAAGAAAACTGAAGTCCGCTGAAGTTCAGTGATTTGTCGAAGACCACAAATGACAGCTTTGGCATAATTTTTTAACAGGTTTCCAGACTCTGTATCAGAACGATCTTTCTGGCGGTCTTTCCCACTCTTTGATCATTCTAGAATTCTACAGGGAGTTGCTTCCTGAGAATAATTTATTTCAAAAGGATTATTTCGGGTTTGTGAAAGGACAAGGGAATAGAAATATTCAAGCCAAATGATCAGGGCAGGTGTTTGAGTGAAAAATGCCGAGAAAGGATGTCAGTCTGGGAAGCCCATCTTTCTGGGACAGTTGGCTGGTGGGGACACGACTGGGTGCCCTTCAGCCCATCATTAGAGTGCTGTTGTTGATACTCTCTTACAGTGGAATGCAGGGTGGCACAGAGATGTGAAGAACAACACAGGTGCTCTGAGATAATTAATTCAGGAGGTCCCAGGTGGTGGGTGAGGCAGGTGGTATGAAGAACAGACATCTGCCACAGTCTCGAGAATTCCTACAGGGTGACCTTGTCAGTTGAGTCTTTGGGGGTTTTGTTTTGTTTTGTTTTGTTTTTTGCTGTACGCGGGCCTCTCACTGCTGTGGCCTCTCCCGTTGCGGAGCACAGGCTCTGGACGCGCAGGCTCAGCGGCCATGGCTCACGGGCCCAGCCGCTCCGTGGCTTGTGGGATCTTCCCAGACCGGGGCACGAACCCGTGTCCCCTGCATCGGCAGGCGGACTCTCAACCACTGCGCCACCAGGGAAGCCCGAGTCTCTGGTTTTTTAAGGTGCTCTGGTCATGGTCAAAGCTTTAAGTATGTCCTTACCTGGGGCTCCCACCAGAATTCTGATACCTATTCTTAAGCTTTCACTATTTAAAACCACTTTAAAATGGGGTGGAAATCTTATCTCCCCCACCTTTTTTTTTAAATGAATGTCATATTTTCAAATCAAACCTACTATATAACTTTCAGATTCTTTTTAAAGCAAGTTTATGGCCCAAGAACAATTTGGGCTTCAGTGAAATACCTCCAGAAGTGAAGAGAATAACTATATCTGGGAAGAACTCTGGCTTTATGTTAAAGCTCATCTACTTTCAGGAGTGATCAGGGAGATAGGAGACCTTTTTGTTTCAGTACAGAGGAAAATACAGGAGAAACCCTCACAGAGAATCCCTCTGAGACAAAGAAACAATACATCACCCTGGAAGATGCTCAGAACCAAGGATCAGAAGTGCTGGCTTCTAGCCAGGACTTTGCCACCTATGTTAGCTCTCTGAGACTCCTGAGTCATAAGGTGGGTTTCTACTAACTATTCTCTCTATAGTATAATACTTTCTAGCACTAGGATTCTAGGAGAAGCACATGGCTCTTAATAAAGTGATGTTGGAATGTGCTTTATGATTTCCATCTGAAAAGCTAAATATATCTATGCTATTTTCTTTTATTATCAGAAATATCCTTTCACTTGAATAATTTAGAAATTAAAGTATAGTAAGAGAAATCATCCTGTGTGTGTGTGTGTGTGTGTGTGTGTGTGTGTGTATACATATATATATATATAAAATCAATGACAGAACTGGGGCTAGAGAAGAAAAAAGAAGACCTTTCAGGCAAATGTAATAGCTCAAAAGAACAGGTTGGGGCTTCCCTGCTGGCACAGTGGTTGAGAGTCCACCTGCCAATGCAGGGGACACGGGTTCGTGCCCCGGTCCGGGAAGATTCCACATGCTGCGGAGCGGCTGGGCCCGTGAGCCATGGCCGCTGAGCCTGCGCGTCCGGAGCCTGTGCTCCGCAACGGGGAGAGGCCACAACAGTGAGAGGCCCGCTTACCACAAAAAAAAAAAAAAAAAGCACAGGTTGAAGTGTCAGACCAAGTACAGTTTCTTGTCTTGGCTGTGAGAGGAGCTTGGTCACCTTGTGACTAGGTCCACATTACTGTTGACCACCTGGAGGTATGTGAATAGCTAATTCTTTTCAATGCACCACACATTGGTTAAAATGAGGTTTAGTTTGCTTTCCTGATAACTCTACACAATGGAAGAAAAATGCATTAAAGAGTAAGAAAGACAGTTAACAATTTAAAGAAAACAGAGGATAGAGGAATATGTCAATTGTGACCATGGGGATGCCACCAGCGAAATCTAACTGTGGGAACATTTACAGGATAAAAGACTCCACGTCTTTAACAAATACATTTCAAAAAATAAGTTGAGAGGTGAAACTATAGGTTCAAAAGAAATTTGAGAAGTAGCAACCAATTGTGTAGACTTTATTTGGCTTGTGATGAAAAAAAGAAACACCCAACTGTAAAACAGTGTTATATTTGAGGCAAGAAATTTGAACAGTAACTAGATATCTGTTATCAAGGAATACTGGGAAATTTGGATGTCATGATGGTATTGTGGTTACTCTAAAATAGAGTCCTTAATTATTAGAGATACGTTAGTGAGATATTTACAGATTAAATTATACCATTATGGACTTTGCTTCAAAATAATATAGAAGAGGGAAATGGACAGGGATATGACTGAAACCAGACTGGCATAAGCTGATAATTATTGAAGCTGGATGATGGATACACGGAGGTTCATTATACCATTCTGTTTACTTTTGAATATGTTTAAAATTTTCCATGCTGAAAAGAAAAGTAGATGACAGGTATCATGTAGTAAGAAAGAATCTTATGGAAACTAAAAAGTTGCTTTAAGATCATAATTATTTAGTCTCCTCTCAACCCCTTACCAACATCATTTTCAGTATTACCAACATTTTCAGCATCACCTAGCAGAAACAGTCTCCTACCTTAACTGGATTCACCAGTCCAGACTACCACTGACGGTTAGAAACTGACTGGGAAAGGAATTTTTTCCAAACAGCACCTTGTTATAACAAGGTTTTCCAAGTCATAGTAAACACTAAAGAAAGCACAAAGACCAAGAAACAAAACAAAACACACACACACACACAAAACCACTCTGATTCTGGATTTTTTTACCCTGATAATTTATGGTAGGTTTCTTTATTTTTTGAATATAAAGTGACAGAAATAATTTGCCATTAGAAAAGAGAAAGAATCTTTGACTATTTACAGCTTTTATACATCACAAAGTTTTTCTTGTTTTTATGTTGTGTCTTTTTTTTTAATTCATTTTAATTTTTGTTCCTGCATCATTTGAACAAGTCCAAACTGGAAATCTATACAGCTCACAAAAAAGCCCTCCACCCAAAAGACCCCCCCCCAACCCCCATGAGAAACAAGATAAATCAAAAGAATGAAATCAACTTATTTCTTTTTTTTCAAGGTAAGTCATTTGCTTATATATATACTTGTAATTATTATTTTTTCAAGTTCAAACACCAAAATCCAAGAGAGAAAGGAAAAAAATAAAAAGACCCAGTCATCCGCCCTCTCCCCCCACTCCAGAATCTCAGTTGATCCCTACACGTCCAAAATAAGAAATATATATTTACAGAAAACAAAAACAAAACAAACAAACAAAAAAAGAACTTGGAGGTGGATGGACTGGGGATCTGAGAGTCAAGAGGAAGAAGAGCCGGCCCCAGGGACGGGAATGGGATCTGGGCCTCACAGAGTCAAGGCGAGCCTGAATCCTCTGTGTTTTCCCTGGGGAGGGTACCACACTGGGAAAGCTAGAAACATGTCCTCTGTGCCATGGTGCCTCGGGAGGGGTGTGGCTCTGAGTTTGCAACCCAATCCTGCGGTGGATTCGTATTTTGTGGTTTCCACCATCATCCCCTCACGCTCACACACATATGCGTGCACGCACACACTCACAGGCACACACACGCATGCGCCAGTCATTGTGGCACAGTGCAACGATGACAGTGCTGGAGCTTTGGCTTCTGCCAAGTGGACGAAAAAGATTGGCCCTTCGGGACGAGAGCACATTGCCCTATCTTGTCCCTTTTCTGATCTCCACTGTAACATGCCGTCTAGGGCCTTCAAATGTTTCCAGCTACACTGAAATATTAATGCTGGGATGGTCATTGGGTAACAAAGCTCCTACGGAGATTTGCCCCCTGCCCCCCTCCTGCAAATTCCCTTAACAAACAGGTACACCCACTTAACCAGGTGTGGGATGCAACCTGAACTAGGGAAAAACCTGAGGCTGAGGCAATGGAAGCCATGTTGTTTCCTGCTCACCTTTGAAAGGTTTCGTTCCCAGGCATCAGAAAGCAAACAGAGGGCATGACAAACCCATCCCTGGCTTGCCTCCCTTGCTTCCATCTTCCTTCCTAAGTGGGGTCCCTTAGTCTTTGGCGCAGAAAGCCCAGTATATCCCCTTGGGTTGGTCATGATGTCCCTCCAATACAAGAACTCAGGACGTGGCATTAGACAAGCCAGGGTGAACACAAGAGAATCTTCTGGGGAAAATGCCAGGCAGGATGTGACTAAGCTCGGGGGTCCCTTTACTGGGGGACAGAGAAACTGAACCAGTGGTAGCCGTGGTGTGATGAAATGCATGCCTTGTTCAAGATCCTGCAGCAGCTTGGAGAACTAGTGCACCAGAAATGGTTGAACAGCTTCTATCTCTTTTCAAATTATGAGAGTTTTTTGTTTTTTTTTGGTTTTTTTAAGGGCACAGGATATAAAATAGAATGAGCATGCCACCTGTGTCAGAAGCATGTGGACTATTCCGGGGGGCAGACTCTAGGTTGCTCTTGCTAAATCTCTAAATGTCGATGCAAGTGGATTTTTCCCCCTGCCTCCCTTGGTCAAATTTCTGATTTTTTTCAGCCCTCCCTAAAAGCCCTCACTTGTCCCTTTTTCATGCAGCCCCACTCAAAGTCCTTTTCTTCCTAACCCTCTCCTGCTCTTCCAAACCTCTCACCCAGGGCTTTTAAAGACTACCGATCATTTCCTTACGTTCCTCTCTGTCGCAAAAGAAAATACTAAATGAAAACGATCAGTCAGAGAAAACTTTCACATAGCAGAACTGGGCAGAAGCAAAGCTGCTTTCCAATCCTTTTACTTTGATTTTGTTTACAAGGTAAGTGAGGAGAAAGGTGAACAACGAGTTATGATTCCCCCAAGGAAACTGACTTCGATGGGAGCCTTGAAAATAGAAAGGACAAGATTTACTGGGAAAATGTGTTCTTTCCAGGGCAAGAGTCAAAGTGCGGCCTCAAGCCACGATCACATTTGCTGACACCTATAAAAACAGGCTGTGGCTTACCGCAGATGGCAATGGAGTTTCTAGTGAACATCAAAAAACCCCCAAACATCAGGACTGAAGAAGAGGCACCAGAGTTGCGCTCAGTGCCTTGGCCTCCGCTCCTTCAATAACCTTTTCCTCCACCTAACGGCAGTCCTACCGCACCCCAGACCCCAGACCAGTAGCTCCAACCTCTGTGTAATCGAAGCCTCAAGCATCACACTCTCTGACCCAGCTCCTACTTCCCAGATCGCTCTTTCTGGCAACTGACTCAGTAATTCAGGGACCCCAGTCTGCATCTCAATCCCCTCCCCCTACCACACTTCATCATTCCTGATTCCCTAAAAAAGCCTCACTTTTCTCCTCACCCAGCTTAGATTCCAGGGCCAACCATAATCACCACTTTGCAGTTGCCCTTGACTGTGTTTCCCGTGCTGCCCTCATTGCATTTACCTGGCTAACCCCCAGCTCTGTTTAAATCTGACTCTCCGCTCCAGCCGAGCAGCTGAACGCAGCTGACAAAGATTCTTAAGTTACTTTTAAACTCACGACTGGAAGCATCTCAAGTAAGTCCTTCGTGCCACCTAGGACGCCTCTTGCAGTCACTTTCCCTCCTCACTCTTCTGCTGTATGGCAATATGAGTAATTCAGGCCTTCTTTTCCTCCCAAACCTCCAATACCCATTCCCCAACACTCACTATTGGCTGATGAACTCCCTTTGTAATTCACTACAAAATTATCAGTCAGAGAAGACATATTCCCAGCATCACATCTACCAATCCCCTTGCACCTGTGCCCCACTCTCTCCCTTCTGTTACCATAACAACCTGGTTAGGATCCTAAAGCCAGTCCCCTCCACTTGTGCCCTGGATCCCGTTCCCTCTCACTTCGTCGAAGACACCGCTCCAGCGACTATCCCCTCTCCGTAAGAATCAGCAATCCCCCTCTTTACTGGATCATTCTGGTCAGCATGAAACAGAATGTTATTTCTTCCACCTTTTAAAAAAATAACCTCCTTGGACCTCACATCCTTTACCATCTACTATTATTCTATGTTCCCTTTACTGCAAAAGAGTTGCCTTTTCATATTGTTTCCACTTCCTCTTCTCCAACTCTTTCTTGAACCCACCCTGACCATGCTATTGCCCCCCCCCAACCCAGTTCACTGAATCAGCTGTTTTCTAGGTCATGAAAAGGATGACCTCCCTGTTGCCACGGAGGCCACTCCTGAGTGCTAGTTTCTCCCCATCTCCTGGGGCTTTGAACGCCCCCCAGCCCGGGCTCAGGCCGAGGGACTCTCTCCCGTCTGTACTCACTCCTGGATCTAGTCTCATGGCTTCAGACACCAACCAAATGTCTCTGAATTCCAAACTTATATCTTCAGGCTCTACCTCTTGCCTAAACTCCAGGTTCATACAGCCAACGGTCTAATCGGCGTTTCCACTTGGATGTCTGAGGGACATCTTAGCCTTACTAGAAGGATATCTTTCCCAGTCTCCTTCACCTCCAGGGTTCCCATCTTATCAATGGTGACTCCAAACTTACAGTAGCCGAGGCCCCAAATTCTAGGATCATATTCTTGATTCTTTCTTTTCTCTTACTCAGTATCTAATCCCTCAGCAAACCCTTCAGAGCATTTCCGGAATCCAGCCACTTCTCACCACCTTCACTGACGCCGTGGCCCAAGCCACTACATCTCTTACCTGGACGGAGGCCACAGGCTCCTAAGTAGTCTTGCTGCTTCTTCCCTTGCCCACCCTCCCACAGTGTATTCCCAACACAGTGGTCACAGTGCTGCTTTTGAAATGGAAATCGGTCCCTATCACCCTCTACTCAGACCCTTCTAGTGATTTCTCATCTTTGCTCTTGGTAAAAAGGCCTTACAATGGCCTATAAGGCCCGTGGGCCAATGCCATCTCTGACCTCATCTGTCACACTCACCTCCTCACTCATTGGCCTCCTGGCTCTTCCTCAAGTATCTCCAACGTGTAGTTTGACCTCAGGGCCTTTGTGATTGCTTTCTCTTCGCCCGAAAAGCCCTTCACATAGACAACTCCTAGTCTCACTCCCTTGTTCCCTTTTAAGCCTTTGCTCAACTGTCACCTTTTCATAGAAACTTTTCCTGTCCACCCTATAAAAAGTAGCAGGCCCATGTCCACCGCATCACCACTACCCCCCTCAATCTGCCTCATCTTTCTCCACTGCACTTTGAAGTGTCTGACATGAAATATATTTATTGATGTTTTTGCCGATTTCCTCTCATCAGTATGTAAGCTTCACAAGGGCATGGACATCGCGTTCTTCTCTTTTGTATCCCTGGCCTGGGGGTTCCATTCAATAAATATCAGTGGATGAATAAACAATCACTCCAAAACATGCTCCTACACTGCAGGCCAAATCTCCCCCAAAGAAGAGCTTCAGTCAGAAACAAAAATCTGGTTATCTATTCTAAACTTTAACAAATTTGTAAATGACAAGAGTAGAGCTTTCCTTTCTGATTTAAGAATTGCCCTTGGGTTTATTATGTTTTTTAATAATTAAGAAAAAAATTTCCTTGAGTCTCAAAGGCTCTCTTGCTGTTGCCTAACTCTTAAATCCCTTGTGGGTCCAGTAGAATTTATAGAGACTCAATATTTGGAAGGATATTTAACATTTTTCAGCCTTTCTGGTTTGCTTAGAACATATGATCTACTGCCTTTCAATAATATTATAGCTTAAAAGATCATGTCTGAGTCAGTTAATTCCATGTTAATGTGTGTAAGATTTGGGATTAAATCATCTGTAAAAAATGCCTATTTGTAATCAAATCTACCAATTTCCTTCCTGAAGTAAAGAGTAACCAGATTAGAAACCTGGTGTTTTCTCGGGGGATGGGCAGATATAATTTTATTTAAAAGATTTTCTCTCTCAGAGGTGACAACTTTGTGATCCAGAGTTGAAAAAAGCTCCAGCTAAATTCTATTTCCCTGATATACTTTTTTCTCCACAGCACCCTTTGCCTTTCCAATTTAAGTAAATGTAGTCATAATGGGGCTACAGTTCTTCTACTCAGAACACTTTTGACTGGAGAATGGAAATCTTTTGAGAGGAGCTGCCCTAAAGATCTGTAGACACATTTTGGAAGAGTTAAGGTGCAGTGCTTACCAATGTCTACCTGGAAGCAAGCCCATGCCTCTTTCTCAAGTCAGCGTCACCGTTTTTCCTGAACAATCAATACCTGCCCAGCTTCCCCTGCTGCCCAAATCTCTTATGGAATAAACCAGAGCATCTGGGTGTCGGTGTCACTGCCTCCTCACCCCCAAACCATTCTACCCTGATTTCTCCTTTCCTTGCTTTTGAATTTTTCTCAGCTCAGTAAAGAGCAATTTTCAGAAGAAAGGTTTTTGTCCCCTTGTCACCATGTCTGTTTCCTAGTTCACCTTCTCTCTCTCATCCCAATAGAGGGACAATGTTAACGATTAATAAAAGAACGCACAACAGCTCATTGGGTGAGATATTTGGAAAGTCTGTGGCCGCCAGGCCAAGGAGAGCTGAGGAGAGTGTCATATCCCCAGCACATTCAGACTGGAATGCAAGCATCCCCTGTCTCACAGGGCTTGTGCTTTGAGACACTAAAAGAGAGAGAAGATGACAGCCACAGAATGCCTCTGTGCACACGACAGGCACCTCAACCAAAGCCCCGGTGCACACTCTCAAGGAGGTTGCCTGATATTCCACAGCACACCCCCTCTCCACTAGGTGAACCACAGGTTATCACCGGAACAGGCACACACTATCCCAGCATTCGACCTTGAGTTGAAACATCTGGTAGTAGGCCCTTCTTGTTTGCTTACTATTCTCCTTTTAAAACTTCTCCATCTTCCCAAGTTAACAAACAAACAAACAAACAAAAAAACCCATGAGAAATTACCAATGGTTCCTTTAAACGATCTAAGAGTTTCGATAATAACACGGCTTAAGGACTACATCCCTCCTTGAGGCGGGGGGCGGGGGGGAGAGCCACCAAGAAGGCTGAGAGGTGAGGAAGAGTTTCCACGTAAGAAACCCGGAAGGTTCCATGATAAAAGCCACCTCACCACAGCTAAAAACATAGGTATTTTGGTCTATTTCCTATCCTAGCCATCATTCTTCTTGTTCAGCACCAACCACTGAAATTGGTTTTGGAATCATGGCTGCCGGGCAAGGAGCGAGAACAAGTGCCCCAAAGAAGAGATGGCTCTGGAAGAGAGAACAAGCTCCCCAAAACGATTGGGATTAGAGGAAATATGCTGATCCTGTTCGTTCTTTGTGAATTTCCATACCAAACTCTGCCTGTAGGATGTTTGATGGGTGATGACCAAGTAGATTTCCCCACAATGTGGCAAAGAAAATGAAAACGAAACAAAGGAAACCAAAAAGTGATGATGACAGCCCCAGAAGATCACAGTTTTGTTCTTGGTCTCATTCATCTTTCCACTCACCGGACTTTACCCACTTACCTGAATTACCATGCGGGTAATTCTTTCATGTTAGCTACAGAAAGCAAGAGGCCAAGGAAAAGTGTGAGCTGCCCAGGTGCCCATGACCAAATGGACAAGCCTGGCTTGAGAAGAAATCAAAACCACGCTACCAGAGGAAATTACATCCTGCCCCCAGCCTCCGAGAGAAGGAGTTTAAACTCATTGTGGAGGCTGCTGCCCAGCAGAGCCCTCGACTCTGAAATGGACTCTCCCCTCCGCTGCTTTTCCACAGGACACCTAGCACCCAGGCCCAATAAAATCTACTCCCAATGGGAAGCTACCCGCATCTTACTTGTGCTCTCGGCTTAGAACTCCAGTCTCGTGCACACGTGGATTTTCTTTGGAAAACTTTGCCCTTGTAATGCTTCCTATCTTTCTCTATGAGCTATCTTTTTGGCAGCTGTACTGAAGGGTTGGCTTTTTCATTTCTACCATAACCTTTAATACTAAGCACAAAAGCTCTGTAGTTTTGATTAAATAATTCTGTTATTTCTTGCCCTTAGGGTCCCCATGAATCCTTTTATCCCCCTCCTCGCTTCAGTGAGTAGAGCTGCAGTGGAGCACGGAATGGCCATCCCAGGCACTAAGATGTTCCGAATGCTCATCAGCTGTTGGCCCTGTTCCTCCTCATGAAGGAGCATCAGGACCAAGTATCTGTAGTGACACTCCTGTGAAGGATGAAGTTCCCACGGACTGAAGCTGGAATAGCCCCCGCCCCTCTCTCTTAGCGTTCTGTAATACCATCATGATTTCAGGTGGCCTATGGGGAACAGAAAGGAATGGATATTTGTCATTGGCTTGATTCTAAACTTTGAGCTTAGGGAGGGCTCTAGTACCTTCTGCTACAGCAGCCCCGTACGTGAGAATAAAACTCACCTCCTTCCTCTGCCCCTATTCTCTCCCGAGCGAGGGTCCTGAGCCAGGCTCTGGGAATGACCATACTGTGCGACCGATGATACAGAAGACCACCACCCTCCACTGCCCCAAGCAGCTATGACTTTTCCAACTTCCTATTTCTTCTCCTATCTTTCCCCTGGGGCAGGAGGGACCAATGACATGAAAAAAATTTTTTTCTACATTGAACTAGGACACTTAGAGCTCTTTCACTGCTCTTGGTATAAGCAGCATGCTCTGTACATGAACCAAAATCTGTTCCGTGGCAGAAACTAAAGACCATCCTCTCTGGAAAGACTGATGGTTACTTCCTGATCTTAAATCATTCATCAGTGAACAGGCGGGTTGCAAAAGAAGATGGTTGCAGGATTCCCTGGCCCTTGGGTGCTTAAGGATTTTACCGCTATAATCTTGGGGTGAAATTAAGGTTTCGTAAGAATTCTCAGGAGACCTTTATTAGTCTTTGCAACGTCCATGCTGCCCTGCCTCTGGGCTTTAGGCAGCAATAATTATTACGGGGGATAATTGCTTCCTCCTGGAATTCCTTGCATGCGTGAACTTCCTTATATTTCTATGTAGGCTTCCAGAACTAACTCACGCCTTAAAACTGGCATCAAGCTTGCCGTGTTTGAACTTGACTAAGTTACCCAGAAGAAACTAAAAGGCTCTGTCTTGAGGTTGCCCTCTTCACTGTGAGCTGATTAAAACCACTGATACCTTCAGAGTACCATGACTTTCTCGCACAGATTCTTGAAGTCTCCCTTCCCCATGGAACACTCTGGAAGAGATCCTCTGTCTCAGTTTTCCTTGAGCTTTTCATTTGAGTGGGTTACATGCTACATACAAATTTTTTAATGATAAAAAATTATTCACAATGTGTTGCCCCACAAAATTCAAAACCGTTTTTGTTATTTAGCCTCCAACTCTTCATTATAGAAACTCTTCTATTCCTTTCTCGTTTTTAAGTTTTTTGTTCTTACCCCTTTGACTGGTCTCTGTAGGCTCATGTGGACTCTGTGTGTGTGTGTGTGTGTGTGTGTGTGTGTGTGTGTGTGTGTGTGTATGGCTTTGTGAAGAAGACAGGTTCTCATGGGAAAGATTTGGGTAAACCATAAACTAGCTGCCTGGCTTTCATGACTTTTATCCTCCATTAGATGCTGAACACAGGGTGGGGTGGACATTCAGGCAGCGCTGTTTTGTGAGCTAGGCCGAGAGTTGGAAATTCAGACAAGTTTTGGTTCCGCCAAGAATTTCCTGTATAACCTTAGTTCTGACTGCTCATCAAATTTTGCCGTGCTTCAACATTTTCATCTTTAAAATTAAAAGACGACCGTATTTCCATGCCAAAGGAAGCCATTCACAGGGATGGTTGTGGTGGAGGTCTAAGTGGGCTGCTGGTGACCCTGGAAAACTCTATCCTTCTCCAAGCACGGGTAGCAGAGTCAGGCTGAGAAACTGCCATAGCTCAGGGCCATTTTACATGGGAATTAAGCTACGGATGCTCAAGAATGACTCCTCAAATGTCTCTGCACCCCATTTCTCGTGCCTGCTACCGAGACACAACCAACGTACTTGCCCTGATCACTGAAAGTGCCCAGGAGTCCCAGGAGGAGTAACAGTAACAAGGTTGTTCTCTTTTCTGGGATCCTAAGTACACAGTTATATGCAGCAGGATATATCCTCCATCATTAAAATGCAGCGGGGCTGACTGTACGAGGCGTGTTGGGATCTGGTTTGAAAACATTAAATACCACGCACACGTGCAAGCTCTGTGCTCTCTCAACTTCTCATTCTAACAATGTGTGTGTGCATGGGTGCGGGTGATTGGAGGGTGAGCTGCTCGGAGCTGACTTAGAACACAGAACACCTTGAGACCCTTCGCCTGAGAATGAGAATGTAAGATGATAAGTGAAAGAGGAAAAACACGGCTGTAAGTGCCCTGGTTGTCTTCCAGTTGCATTCGCATGAAAGAAAGGGTATTTTTGCTATTTTATGTCTTAGTAAGAGTTCTGTCTGGATGCTTCTCTAGCCTCTTTGCTTCCTGCTGACGTGAAGTCTTGCTATCTTCTCTGCTCTTGACCCTGGGAGAAGAAAAATTATTGAATCTCCCAAGGTATGTTTGCCATTTCCGTCCCACTGAGGACAGACCTCTCCACCCCCGCTCATGGTGTTGTCAAGAGGAGATGTGGGTACCCATGGAGACGTAGTTATCTAAGCAGCAAGCCTGTCTGTCCTTGGAGAGGCTGGCTTCTACATCTCCATCCTCTTAGCACTGATCCACTAATGGGACATCAGAGGACCACATGGATTCCACAGGGCTCAGTAGGGACAGGCAGTAGGATAACCACGTGGTTGTTCCATTACAAAGAAATGCTCCCTTCATATAAAGCCTGGATGTTCTATCAGACCTTGAGGTGTCAGCGATCCACAGGCTAGGAAGGGCAAAGCGAAAACACTGGCTCGAAAAACTGTAATTATGTCCATCCGGTTCCAAATGAACACTTTCGTCTACCGAGAATGCAGCCCTGCTCCTCCGTGATATGACTGACAGTGGCACTGTGGGATCTAGTTGTTAGGAGTGAGTGAGTGAGTGAGTGTGTGTGTGTGTGTGTGTGTGTGAGATGTGTGTTGGGCAGGGGCACAAGCATGACAAAGAGGCCAAATTAGGTGTAGTCAGGCTGTTCAAGTGAATCTGTGGAAGCATTAAGAGCACATCTCAGGCAGAGGCAGCATCATGGCCTAGTCTCTGATTTTCAGATGGTCCTACGTCACAGCCAAAGGGAACATTAAAATAGCCCTTGATTTCAAAAGAAAATGATCAACGACAATTAAAGTGTGACAATGACATTGGGTGGTAACTACAAAGACTGTTCCGTATAAGACTGAGGTTTCAAGCAGGCATGTTTTTGTTTTTCAAAAAAAAAAAAATGTCCCCTCTGGAAACAGGTAACATCCTTATCTAAGAGCAGCCGGCAGCCCAGCAAACTCACATTCCTGGCGCCGCTTCCCCTGAGGCTTCGCACCTGGCAGATCTCTGAGACTATGCACCTCTTGATACAAGGAGGGAGATGGAGCCACAGCCTGGGGCTTAGACTTCCTGTCACTCCCTCTCTGCCCAGGTGATGACCAGGGGCTCTCTGGGTGCTGTGGTCTGAAGGGCACAGCCTGAGGATGGGCTCAGGGCTGACCTGTGGCTGGACTCCCTGAGGACACTTGGGAAGTCACAGGTATGGTGGCATCCAGGCTCCTCCCTCACCCTGGGGCGGGCACAGTCACCGCTGAAGGCAGCCGTGATGTGGCTCTGGCTTTCCTGGCGCTGCCCTGGACAGCTGTTACCTGCCCTGGTATTTCCAGCATTGCATCAAACAACTCCCAGTCCACACGAGGGCAGGAAGGTGGCCCCCAGAAAGTGCTTTTGAACCTGCTGCAACTCAGGTTACAAGTGGAAATGGAAAATGAGAAGTGTAATTCTCTCTTCAGTCCAATTATGCCCAGAAAACGAGCTCCAAGTTTGAGTGAATTTTCACGCCCTGCGAAGGACTAAAGGGACAGACACCTGAAAGGTCATCAGCTTTGGGTCCTGCTCTTTCCCAAAGCTACCATCAACACCAGTAACCAGGTGGGGGTCCCAGAGACGCAGGTGCAGCTCCTGGCTTTGTGACATGAAGGGGTGCTCTCCTCTAGACCCCCTGTACTCTCCCTTCCTCCTATGCTACCCTTCCTCTGCTTTTGTAAGTATTTATAGGCCAAAAATTGACATGAACACCTCATGGGTAAAGCTTCCTTCTGGATATATTCTGAGTTCCCTGGACATTTCTTCATTCCAAGAGAGAGATTCGTCCAAGAGAGATTCAGGAATGTACCTCTTCATGAGGATGGCACCTCTACACCCTTCCACCAGCTATTATCAGACTATTTGTTTCACTGGTTAAAAAAAAAAATGTCATAACATAATGAGCTGGATTTTGCTCTAAAACATTAACTATCCCTATTCCTTGGTGCAGGACTATCTAGATTTAATGGGATTTTTGAGAAGAACCATTCTCCCCCAGACTTACATTTTAATTTTCATTAGGGTGCTTCCCAAGTTGTCACAGTTTGCCCCATCTCGCCCATAATAATTCCTCTACCCGCTCCTGGCTCAATGAAGAGTGGACTTTGTTCCCTTTTTTGAAGAAGAGGCTTGCCACTTCCTGTAACTTATTTGAGTTTGGTTCTCTATAGGATGCTTTAAATGAGCATACAGTGGCCGAAGATGCCTCCCACGGGAGAATAATTCACGTTCTATGACAAAATGAAAGTTACAGAGAAGGTTGGCCAGGAGAAGGGAACATGATCGGTTACCAGAGCAGCGCAAGTGAAAGGACAGAACCAGCTCTAAGAGTTTGTTGACGGGGACATCAGCAGCTGACACTGAGCGGAATGGGAATAGGACAGATTGCTCAGAAGACCACCACGGAGGTGAGGGAAGGCTGAACGGGGCTCAGAGACTAAAGTGACAGGAGGGCCATAAGGTCTCTTCCAATGCTATGAATCCCTTCACATTTAGAGAGAAAGGAGTCCTTTAGAAACTAGAATTCTCTCTAAGCCAGCTCATTCAAATCCTAAGCTACGTTCGTTTGTGATATAAAGATCAGAAATAAAGTGCTTGATCACGTCAACTCTTGTCTACTCTTTGGGAGAAGTTGTCCTGTAGTCCAAGCCTCAGAAACGGTGAGAATCACACAGAGTCCAGGAAATATATATCATCAAGACACAGGTCGTGAGCTGCACAAACGGTTCCCCCAAGTCTGATCTAGCATAGATACAGAGGTGGAAAATACCAGGCGTGCAGCATTAATACATTGGTCCTAGTGGACCACTGTTTGGGGTCCATAAGACTGTGTGATTAATGAGCCGGAACTGTGACAAGTTCTTTCTGGTACTGCAAGTGCTTTAAAAAAGGCTAGAGGTTACATCAAAGCCAGATGAATCCCAGCGTAGGTCAGGCTGTTAGAGACTCAGTCTGGACAGTGCAGTGTCTGGAGACAGGCTCCACCGAAAGCATCTGAAAAGCTCCTGGTACCTAACATTTGATCAATATCCTCCATGGTCTCTCCCTCTGTGACTGACAATATGTATACATATTGTATGCCAAGGACACTCCACTAACCGTAAGACAGTCACAGCATAACTTTGAAGGACAAAGCAAAACTTAGAAAAATCCAAATTCCCATCTGAAATGATAATTTACATGAGAATGTACACATGTCCTGGGTTGCAGTGACTGTTGGTGGGTGCAGATGCACAGAGAGAAACGGGAAGGGACTCATCCTTAGGTTTTACTGCAGATTCAAGTATCCTGTGGGCAAAACAAAGTGACTCCTTTTCAGTTACAATTTATAATAACATCAAATATTTTTCAGTACCTTCCATAAACAAGATGCACTGGTAGGTGCTACAGGAGATAAAAAGATGAATAAATGCATGACCCCTGACCACAAGGAGTTTATAATCTAGCAGGGGAGATGGATGTATAGCTAAATAACCATAAATAAGATGGTCCATGATGGCTGCCACTAGACAGATTAAATTAAAGTGTTATGAGCATTCACAAAAGGCATATATATGGGGTTTTTTGGGGGGCGGGGGATGGCAGATGAAGACAGTGGACATGATGGACCAGATGTTCTGGTCTTTGAAGATCTGTATTGAGGAAGATGGATATTAGGCAAGAAGGGAATGAGATAAGAGATCGGGAGGCGAGAATTTGGGGCAAAGGTCACAGTTTAAGGAAAGACAAAAGTGGGAGAACAAGTTAGTACAGCAAAGGAAAGGGACAAAAATGTGATTCCCCTGTTGTCTGGGCCCCGGTGCACGCAGGCAAACAACAGGAAGTTATTCTTGCTGGTGGATTGCGGCAAATACAGCCCATTGAAGGGTCGTTTGTTTTGTTCTGAGTTGGAAAATGACATGATTTAATTTGTACCGAGCAAGTGATACTGATGAGAGTAGATTCAAATATAAAATGTTGGAACAGTGCTAAAAGACACAGATAATCCAGACTAGAGGGAAGGGCCTGAATGAGAAGACTTGGAAACTTTCAAGGTATGAATTAACGGCTTTCCAGATGATTAGATGTGCAGGATGAGGGAAATGAAGGAAGCAAAAGTGGCTGAAAATCTTTAGTTTGGTGACGGAAAGAATCGTGGTACCATTAATCAAAGGGGGGACTTGGTGATTATGTTGGTTTCCATTGGATATTTGACTCAATATGAAGTTAGTTGTCCAGGAAGTGGCTGGAAATATGTGCATTAAGGTGAAGTGAAAAGTTGGGTCTATAGGAGTGAAGATTTGGAATTCATCCTCATCCAGCAAGTCGCTGAAGTTGTGGAAAATGGAAATATTGCTACAGAAGCACAGAGGAAAGGAGAAGAGCGTCAAGCTCAGAACATCATGGCAAGTCGATGCTGAGGGGGCAGGATGGACAGCAGGAACCAGTGAGGGAACACCGAGAGAGGACCAGAGGGCTGGGATCAAAACCAGAACGTGCTGCTACCCAGCAGTGGATTTAGGGTAGTATTCATGGTGCCGAAGAGCAGAATTTAAAAAAAAAAAAAAAAAAAAGATTACTGGATCTTGTAACAAGGAGTTCATTGGAATGTTGCCACTGAGTAGTTTCAGTAGAGTGGCAGGATGTAGCCCAATTTTAAAGGGTAAGTCATGCGCATTAACTGAGGAAATGAAGAAAGAAAGGCGACCCTTTTGAGAAATTTGGAAGTGAAGAAAAGAAATGGCGATAGGACAGGAATTCAAGGGTCTAACTGGACTGAGAGAAGATTGGGATTTAGGGACTGTTGTAGGACTTGTTTTTGGAGATGGTGGAGGACTGAGGACTGTTTTTAGTGATGATTGTAGGCAGATGTGTGGAGGGGATTAAAGATGCAACAGAATGAAGTGCTACTGGCTGGAGCGCCATAGAAGAGGTTGGGGGGGGTATCAGAGTACGGGGAAGAGGGTCACCGAGTTGGGAGGGAGGACGGAGGATGGAGAAGATAAGTGAAGGATGGGAGAAATTTAAAGGTAGAGAGGAGAGGTCATGTGAGAATTTGCAAAATCAGGTGTCTTTTCTTAGTAATTCAGTAGGAAGGAGACGAGATGAAAATGAAAATAAAAAACAAATGAACAAACCCTTGGAGAATGTGACAGGGAGTCAACAATGGAGAATAAAAAAGATATCTGAGCTGGGTAGGGTTTAGCTGAGATTAAATGGATCCAATCTGTGCTCTTTGGCATAGGTTTTGACCTTCTGTTCTTGGCGATAGAGTGGATGTTGGGAGAATGGGAGACAGAGTTAGAAAAGCAAGGTAGGTGGGGTGAGAAGGCGAGAGGAAGAAGAGATTGCTGGTGAGGGTGTTGTTGATATGGGTGATCACAGGGTGAGACCAAGGAGGGAAGTAAATGAAATCAGAGGGGTTTATGGACCAGAACAACAGAGGGACCCTGAAGGAAGGCAGACAGGATATAGAAAACGCCAGGTCGTGGTCAGAGAGGGCATTTCACTGGGAGGCGGAATAATTCCAAAAGAAGGATTCAGGCGAGGCCACGACGGGGAGAGGTGAATCTCTGTAGTGTTTTTAAAATAATATAATGCATAATATCTTTGACTCACACCCTGGAGCCAGAAAAAATTAAACCTGCATGTATAAATCTACCCATTTATGCACACCTATTTATACATACATAATACATACATTTAAATATTGTATGCTTTTGCATTCGCATATTATATGTGAGTATAATATACTCCATTTTAAATTCTTTTATCTTCTTCACAGCACTAGCCCAGGGGCATGATATGTGTTCAGTAGACATTGGTTTAATTGAACTAGCACATTTAACTAGAGCTTTTATTTTTTTCTCCTGCATATTACTGGAATCTGCTCTACCCCTAAATCACAACGCTAATTACGAAAAAGAGAGTTCAGGTTTAAACTGAGGAGGCCAAACCTTTAAAATAACAGTTTTATAATGGGCTTAGTGTTGTGTTTTTTCATTGTACCCTTAATCCTTGCAGTGAGTTCCATTTCTCTCACCTTTGCCAAAACACGAATTCTACACACAAGAGTCCCGAGGCTATGGGGAATTCTACTCATCCGCTCTGTTTTCCACCCTTAGTTCTCATTAGGAGTCCTCACCCTCAGAATCACACCAGCAATTCTGTTGTAAAGCTCAGAACAGAGCCAGAAACTCACTGCGATGGGCTCGGAGATGGATGCAAATGGACATACTGGCAGAGAAACATGGATGATTTCTAACTCTGCCCACTTATTCCCAGTACTGCTATCCAAACCCGTCACTCTCTCTCCTTTTTCCTTGCTTCAGCATTGTAAATTAGAAGCCCCAAACTTAATTAATCTCTCCAAGACACGGAAACAGCACTGATTTTCACTTAAGGTTTTTGGGGGCATTCTTTGCCATGAGAATAGATAGGTCTCTATGCTTTAAGTCAGAGGACCCATAGCACCCCTGCATGGTGATTGAGTCTGTGTGGTTGGAACGGGATGGAGGGGGGATATATGAAGATATCTTGGGATTTTATATGGTACTGGAACCCCCAAACTAGAATGGAATCCTAGATCCAAACTAGAATGGAATCCTAGAACTAAACTATGATTAGAAGTTCTCAGACTGCCGGATCTACATTTTAGTGTTGTCCCAAATACCTGGCAGGTCTAAAAAAGAACTGCCCACCAGTTAAGTTGTACCTGGTAGTCCAGTAGCTTCCGTTAGTGTGTGTTGGGATCACCCGAGACCCCCTATGGAGGTGGGGAAGTGGAGAACATAGAATGACCCAGCTACACTGGAAGATTAATTGAACTGGGACAGAAGACAATGACAGTAACTTTTTATTATCATAATTTGATCTTTCCAGTTGTCTACTCAGTAACTTGTACCAGAGGAGAAACATCAGTGTTCCATTTTCTACAGAAGGAGTCAAAGCCCTTAACCTGTCCTACAAGGTACAGATGTTAGAAATTCATAAACTACACACTCATGTGGCTGCTTATTGAAAATAATTCCCAGCTGGGAGTCCTAGTCCTGTGTCACATGAACCTTAATCAAAGCAGGAGAAGGATGAGATGTTTTAAATGTCTTTACACTCTAGAACCTGTGTCTTTCCTCCCTACTCTGTTACCCTTAGCATTCTTTGTGCTCTCCCTCTTCTCCTGTACCGTTACTTTATGTCCAGGAAAAGAAATGAGAACCCTAACATAAGCTAGGTGTTTCAACGTCTAAATTTCTAATATGGCTGAATATGGCACCCTTCCGGGGATGACTTTCATTTAAATGACAGATGAGCAGCTCGGGGCTAAAGGAATAATTCTGTGTGGGAAGCCAGTAGTTGGAGTGGGGTGGGGAATGAAAAGGAAAGGTCTTCTCAGGACCTCTGAAGCCACACCATGGACCATATGCCATTTTTAAGTCCAGACCCATTCCAGGGTGACTGTCTACCTTGAGCGGCTTCTCACCCATAAAGAGTTCCTTAGACAGGAAGGAGAATCTCTTGACACTCAAGAATGAAACACTCCACCGAAGTATCTGGCAGAGCCTACTGAGCACACATTCCTTATATGGCTTTGGGCTCAGAGAGCACAGAAGGTATGGCCACAATACCTAGAAATGCCGAATGCGTTCATCCATAGCACTGCAGCTGCATCATTTATGCACACATCTGAATCATTCCTAACACACCAAACAGACACACACAGGGTGTCAAGCAGTGACAGGGCTTTTTTAAAGAGATGGGAATTAAAAGAATAAAGTGAGTTCTGGAATAGCTTTTTCCAAAGGTTATTGCCCAGACAATCTGGTTATGCTGTCCCTAAACCTTGAACTAAGTAAAAACCAAACCAAAAAACAAACAACAAAAACAAACAAACAAAAAACCCCAAGAAACCCTAGTTCTTAAATGAGATGTGCAGGTGACCAGCACGCTGCGTTTTGGTAACACAGTTTCTTCACCTCCCATGTAGAGAATTCACCCTTGGGCAACTTCTGATGGCCATGGAAGACTGGGCGGGTGATATTCCCTTAATTTTCTAGACGACTCCTATTTTATCACATTACACATGCGTTTTGGCACGACTGACACCACCGACATTGAATGGAATCATCTGGGATTTTTTTCTCCCTCAGTCACAATATGGCTGTGGCCAGCAGAGGGGAATCCATACCAAGGCCGTTTCCCACGTTCTGGCTGAAGAAACACAGTGACATACTTTGAAATTACAAGATCCACTGTACATGCGTCACTCTGAAGGGTGTGCACACTCTTGACTCAGGCAAGTTCAAGGGTCAGATTACCTGAAGTTGGTAGAAATGCTGAGATTTAAGCATGGCCACCGAAAGGAGTGATATAGGACCACACCCAGCGACTCACTTCCACAGTGGAAGGGAATGATTAGAGGACACGAAAGATAGAAAGCACGGACTCCGAAGAAAGTCGGAACCATTAGCGCTCCCAAGGGTGTCTGTGGAACGTCACAGTTTGGACAGACTGTGTCTTTGTCCAGACCCATCTGTGGAAGAGATGGGGCTGAGATCTGCATTCATCCTCATGCATTTTTCCTGGCTTCTTCTTCTGCAATGAAGTTAACATCTAGAACTTGGCATGGCTCAGCCTTCCTTTCTTTAAGCTTTCTTGAGCAGGCCATGAATATCTTATTTGGTCTCAATTCATACATTCAGTTGAAGAGAAGTGACCAACGGGGGCCAAAGAGGGGTTCAGAGAAATGGAATTACCCAGCTGACAGCTCTTGATGATGGCAGGATAAGACAAAAAATGTAATGTAATATCTCAGCTAAATGGATTTGGAAATGTCATCTGGGGGTAAAGAGAGAGAGGCTGCCACCCTTCACAAAGCCAAGGGTCCAGTGAAAGAAATTCTACTTGTCTGGTTAACCCCAGGTCGGGTTCTGAATACCTGGTTTGAGGCAAATAGCACCTTCCTGACGGCAGAAGCAAGGACAAGGCGAATATAAAGTCACTACTGGCACTGTCCCTCCTGTGCTCACCCTTCTACCACTAAACCCAACTTCCGAGACCTTCCTAAGAGAACCCTCTGGCCGTTGAGCTTTGAGTAGAGCCGGTAAGCTTTTCTGGAAAAGCATGCTCATTTGTAAGACATGCATCCAGGGCTACCTCCCTGTAACCAGATAGCACGTGCTTCAAGAAAGGAGACCTTGTGGGAAGTTTCTGGGAGCGCTTGCAGAGGAATGGAGGGGGCCGGGGAGAGGGCTGGAGCCCAGGTAGTAGGAAGAAAAGAGTCAGAGTGACTGAGGTGCTTGTTAAACATGAGAGGGGGCTGTGGGGAGATTTCTTAAGACTGAGCCTCCTGAAGCTCAGCTTACGGTTGATTTGACCTCAATTCTGGTTTAAGCCCTTTGGGGAAACTTTCCCACCCTCGGTGCCGACAGGGAAGATATGGCGCCACCAGCTTGACTTTGCACAGATGCTGGTGATCTACGGTCTACCTGGAAGATAGGAGCTGGGCCTGTGGTTTGCCTGGAGCCAAACTGGACCCGACGTCAAGCCCAGGCCGACAGGCATGACTACTTCTCGCAGGCCAACGAGAAGACTGGTGAGGTGGGAGGTGGAACACGCAGCCCTTCCCTGGCTTAGTCACCACGGCGGCCTCCATTCCCCTTCACTGTTCTCCGGACACCCTGAAGCGAAAGCCATACAAAACAATTCCCCCGAAATGGAAAACGAAAGCCCGTAACAAAACACTTCTTCCCCATTCATTCCCATCCCGACCCCGCTCCCTCCGGCCAACACCCTGAATACTCACGAGAGAACACTTTATCTATACAAAATTAATTAGAAAACAAAATATTTACATATGAAATAAACACCATCTTGATTTCTGTCACCAGCGGAGACGCCAGAGCCCCCTTTGTTCTAGATTGCTGTTCGCTAGGTTAGTTGGTTTGGTTTTTTTATTTGAAAGGGATGAGGTAAGAGGAAGAGTGAGGGACGAGCCCCTGACCTGGGACAGAGTCGGGGCAAAGAATGCTTGACAGCCCTTCGCCTTCTTCCTCCTGGAGATGTCTCATGCCCTCTGTCCTCTCTCTCCAAGGTCCTTCCTTGAATCTAAGGTAAAGCACTCCGTGCTCCTCTCTCCAAATCTGTGAGAGGTTCAGCCCCTTGCCCCCAGGTTTGTTTTAGAAAGAAAACAAAGCTTTACAAGGCCTTCGGTTGGCTTGAAAATGAAAGATACTGAGGTAAAAATCAAGGAGGAGAGCGGGGGCAGCAGTCAAGGGCTGGGGGGTGAGGAAGGGCGGTGAGTCGGGGTGGGTGGGACTTGAAGAGACATGGCAGCTTCCTTCCAGAGGAGGATGAGCACCTTTCTGGTTTATGTGTCCTGTGTGCGACATGGAGACCCTGCAGCCAAGCCTCCAAACTGACCTGGCTCTTTGGCTGCCACCCTGGGTAAGGGGACGATGGCAGGACAGTGGAACTGACCCACGGAACACGCCTACCCCAAGTTTCAGGACTGGCAGTGACAAGTATTCGTTTCCCTTCTCAAGTTTCCAACTTTGAGTGAAGGGGGTATCACATCTGCCAGTGCCCTCATCTATATATATATATATATATATATTTTATTCTTTATTCTTTATCTGGGAGGGGAAGGAGGTGTTGCAGGAAGGTGGAGGGGTTTCTACAGAGAGTGTCCACACTGGGTTCAGCGTCACATCCTCAGGGAGCCAGACCCAATGGGGTAGCGGGGGAGTCCCTTCTCGCCTCCCGTCCCCGCTTCCGAACCTCTTCCCTTCCCTCCACTGTTTCCCGAGCTGTACTCGTGGAGCAAGCTCATGCCTCTTCACTGGCTGTTCCGTATCGCTTGTGGCCAATTCAGGGGGGTAACAAGCCTGCTCTCCTAGCTCCAGGTTAAGTAAGAAGGGATCAAAGCATTGAAAACATCCCCCTCTCTCACTTACCCGACCACAAATGACCCCCCTGTCCTTCAAAGCCTTACTTAGCTCCTCCCCACAAACTGGCCAGCTGAGGGTCCAAAAAGCTCAGACGAGCTTTGTACAATCTTCTGCCCTCAGGTACGGGCCAAAAGAATCCTGGCTGCTTCTACTTCCCTTTAGCCTTCCTGGAAAGTTCTTGGCCAAAACTGGTGGAATGTATTGGCAACCACGGAGGAATTATTTTTTGTACGTTGCCCTTGTAGGACTGTTCACCCACGTTTTTGTCTAGGCCACAGGAACTTCTCCGTCAAGAACTTCCATTCTCTTCATTTGGGAAGGCTCAAGGGGAGAGACAGCCAAAATTCAGGTAACACAGGCCCGTCTCTGTTTGTATATAAGCCAAAACAAGCCCGGTGCTTAGGGATATTGAAAGAAACAACATTATGAGGCAAGGTTGCCTTCTCCGCATGAAAAGGCCTGATGACAGGCGTGTATAGACAACACGTGTGCAAGTGTATATAGACACACGTGCACACGCAGTCCCTCCTTCCTTGCCTCTAATGCACCATGAAACACTGCTCTGATGTACTTTCCAGCATCCGCCAAGGACCTTTCATTCCAGTTCACTACCAGCTAAGTCTCATGGAATTGAAGCAAACTTTTTTTTTTTTTTTTGGCTTATATAGAAACACACGTGGCTTCCCACCCTCTGCCTGGCACACGATCCCCAAACACACGCCATCTAAGCAAAAAGAATTTAGCAAAAGCCTCTGTTCATTCACAGGCGGTAATGCTAAAGGCGCTTATTGGGGCGCTGTGCTTCCTCACCTAAACGTAAAGGTCACTTCAGGGAGAGCTATCCTGCGCTCCCGTGGCCTCCTCCCGCTTCTCCGTGCTTCCCTCGAAGTGCGTGGCAAAGAGTCCTTCCACGCTAGGAGGAAGCTCGCGTGGGGCCACTTCCTTCAACCACTCCGCCCTCGCCGGCTGAGCGAGCCCACCGTATCCTCTCGCGGGAACTGGGAACTGGAAGGATGGACAGACCGGGAAGGAGGAGGGGACTGGAAAGGGAGCAGAGATGGTTCTGGTTACCAGGGTCGCCCTCAGAAGGAATCAGAACTCCAGGATCCCATAAATAAATGAAAACGACAAGAAAGGAGCAAATGGGAACCAAGTTCACCCCCGTCACCCTCTGTGACATGCGCAGCACACGTCCACAGCCCCGACCCTCCCGTACCCACCTTCGCCTCTCTCTTCCCTCACTCAGACATCAGACTCAATACTAGACAGTTTCTCATACACATGCCCATTGCTGGAGCCATTGAAAGCCCTGGGGTTTTTGTTGTTAGGCACACAGGGGTTGGACTGGTTCCCTATACAGATGTCTTTCTGGAAACGGCCTGGTACAGCCCCGTGCAGGGCCGACACCACCGGCTTGTTGGTGACAAGGGCACGGAAGTCCGGCCTGGCCTTCGGCACCCCTGCCACCGTGGGCTGCCTGAAGAAGTAGGATTTGCTGCCGTGGAGCAAGCACTGGTCGTCCCCGAAAGTGGGGATGAAAGGGTTCTGCGTGACCCGGTCGGGGTAGAGCGACTTGCTGAGCATGTAGCTGCCGCCGCCGCTGCCGCCGCTGCCGCCGCCGCCGCCGCCGCCGCCGCCGCCGCCGCCGCCGGGGTTGCCATGGTTGCCGTGGTGGTGATGTCCCGCGGCCGGCGCCGCCGCCTTGCCGTTGCCGAAAGCGCTCTCGCCCGCCGGCATCTCAAACATGTGCGCGTAGGGACTGCCGTCCAGGAAGCGGCCCTTGTCTTTCAGGCTCACGCTGCGCGGGGCCAGGGCGGCCTCCTCCTTCTGCAGGTCCACGAAGGTGTCGTAGGAGTGCTGGCGCCGCAGCTTGTTCCGGGTCTTCTTCTGCGCCTTGGAGTTGGTCGGGCTCTGGGGGTACTTGGCGGCGGGCGCGCTGGACGGCACGGCCACCGGGGCGGCCGGCTGCTCCAGCTCCTGCAGGGAGCTGTCCTCGCTGATGTCGTACAGCTTGCCGGCCTTCTTGCACGCCTCGCAGCGGATGCACGCCTGCCGGCCCGAGTTCTGCCCGGCCACCGCGCTCGAGTAGCTGTGCAGCTTGGACGGGCAGCTGCGGCAGAAGTTGCCCCCGGAGCGCTCCTCCCAGTCCACGCTGGTCAGGTTCTTCTCCCAGGGGGCCGGGACCCCGCCGACTCCGCCGTGCTTGTCAGCCGGCCCGTGCTTGAGGTGCGACCGGTTGGTGCAGGGCCCTCCTCCGCCCACCGAGTCGCGCTTAAAGTCCTCGCCGCGCTCCTTGTAGATGTCGGTCAGGTCCACGTGCTCCCAGTGCGGCGAGGTCTCCTTGGTGCGGAACTGGTCCAGGTAGAAGTCCCGCAGCCCCTCCTTGTCCCTGAAGTAGCGCTTGTGGTCGGGGGAGCGGGGCGGCCGGCGGCGGTAGGCCAGCTCGATCTCGTCGAACTCGCGGCGGGACTTGGCCGAGGCCGGCCGCTTCTTCAGGCTGTCCTTGTATTGCTGCTTCCGCCTCTTGGCCGCGTTGCCCTCGATGTTGCCGTAGGTGACCGTATGCGTGGAGATGTCCGACACGTCGGAGCGGATCAGGTCGTCGTGGCCGCCGTAGCGGTCGCTCTTGAACGAGAACTTGCCGTACAGGTCGCTGAGCTGGCTATGCTTGGAGGAGGGGAGGCCGATGTCCAGGGGCTTCTTGCCGAGGGACCTGGGCTGCGTGGTGAAGGGCGGGTTGTCGCAGTCATAGAGCCCGTCGATGGAGCTGGTGCTGCCGATGCTGTGCGGCCGGTGGTGGGGGTCCTGGTACGCGTTGCTGTCCTTCAGCTGCAGGTTGCCGAAAGTCCTCTCCACCTCGCTGATGTAGTCGCTGAAGAGGTTCTCCTCGCAAGGCGGGTTGTTGTAGGATTTGCAGTCAGAGTGCGTGAAGCTGCGGCGGTGCTCGGAGATGTCGTAGACGGACGACTCGCGGCGGATGAAGTCCAGGGCGCTCTGTGGGGAGCCGTTCACGCCGGACAGGTTGGCCATGTTCTTGGCCGTGCGGAGAAGACGCAGGATGTTGGAGTGTGTGTTGTTCATGGTTGCGGTGGGGGAATTCATCACGGATTGGCGCTCCTCGATGGCCACCCCGTGGATGCAGCTGTAGATACCCTGGAGGGAGGATGGGACCGGTTAGGTCTCCGGCGAGGCAGGAAGTGACCATAAACAGCACCCCCCAACCAACCCACCACTGACTGCCCAAGTGGATGAGAAAAGTCAGAGCGGACATGAAAGGGATGGTCTTACACACTCACAGAAACATATGGCTAGAAGCTTGCCTGCCTTATCCCCCTCGGCTACACCGAGTGACTTGAACAAATGGATTCGAATTGCAAGACAGGACATTCTTGCCTCAACTCCACTACTGACTCCAATTGATTTTCCTTTCCGTGCTGAGGTTTTTGTGTCTCAAAAATGAGGCCATGATAGCGACTGATAGCAAAAAATATTGTCAGCCTTCTGGAAATCAGTAGCAATGCTCTACAGGTGCTGGGGCTTTTCGGCCCTGGCTGGTCACCCTTGGCTGGCAGTAAAGTGCGGCGGAGCCCAGGCGCTCACAACTGCCACTCTTTCCCGGCTCTGACAAACTTTGAGCAGCTTTTAGGATTTTGGTCACCAAATCACAACTGAGCAATTCTCTTCTTGAGCCAAGCGTGAACCAAATTCACAGAGACAGTCAGGCAGCCCTGAGGTCAAAGAGGGATTTTTCTCCTGCTGTGCCCTATACCGGGGCAGGAAGGACCTGGGACAGATATCCCGGTACTAAATACGAATAAAGAATGCCCTTGTTGGGGAGAGGGAGGTGGGGGAGGGATGGATTGGGAGTTTGGGGTTAGCAGATGCAAACTAGTATATATAGGATGGATTAAACAACAAGGTCCTACTGCAGAGCACGGGGAGCTACATTCAGTAGCCTGTGATAAACCATCATGGAAAAAACTATGAAAAAGAGTGTATATATGTGTATAACTGAGTCACTTCGCTGTGCAGCAGGAACTAACACAACACTGCAAATTAACTGTACTTCAAGAAAATAAATAAATAAATAAAAGAATCTTGTGGAATCCTCTCCTTTATTCTCTCCTTAGCTCCTGGTTTCCTCCTTATAGTTTCTCACCCAGTTACTCTGATCATAAATAATTAATATCTTAACAAATTAGTATTGACTGAGAACTCCCTGTGTGTGCGGCTCCTTGTGCAGAGCCCTGAAGAACACCGTCCAGGAGAGGGAAAGGCTTGGGCTCAAGTCTAAAGTCAGGCCAACCTCCTGCCAGTCTCTTGCCCCCTGCCTTGAAAGGTGGACACATTTGGAACTTTTCTGCCTGGCAAGGGAAGGTCTCTGCAGAGGAGGTTGTTTGAACTGTATCTTTAAAACTAGGGGGATAAATTTGGAAAGGGGCTGTCCCAATGGAGGGGCGCGGGAGCAGAGAAGATTAGAAAGGAGAACGGCAGCTACATGGGAAAGAAGGAAGATTTGCATATGATAAGCCTCAGTTTCCCTGAGGCAGCAGTGAGATAAGAGATCTTTAAGAGAAGGTTCCTCTACTTGCCTTCTCAGGCCTCCTTTCTAACCCTTCTTGATTATGGCCAGGAGAAAATGCACTTTTCCTCTACAGAGCCATTGATTATGTCGAGGGGCTACAAATGGGATTTCTATTACAGGTTCCCCCCACTGCTGCCATCCCCCTCTCTGGAGAGGTCTTGGGAAGGGCCATGCGGTGCAACGACGTGGCTCAGGGACCACTAGTCCCAACCTCCTGCTCCCAGGTAACTGAATGGCCTGCAGCAACTCACAGCCAGAGAGGACACTTTCTCTATCAACTAAAATACTACAGGAAAATGATCAAAAGATGCAACAATTTAATGAGTACTCCATTTTCTCATATAATTCCATTAGAGACAAAGTTGGTTATTTACGTCTGAAGCCTAGACCTCTATTTGAAGAGGACATTTGAGTTCACCTCTCATGAATGAATCCCATAACTTTATTAACAAATTCAAAAGAAGTCTTTTTTTTTTCTTTTTTTTTAGCTCTTCCCTGTGACCCTCTGTTCATATTCAAAACTGTGTTCAAAATCTCATTCTGGACTAGACGCACAGAAGAGCACTAAATAAAGAACGACTTGAGTTATACTCTTGCTCAAATTAAGGAAGTTTCTGGAATGCAAATTTCTTACAGGTCAGGACTTATTTCTGAAGGTTCTGTTAAGCTCTTTAACTCCCCAAACTCACACATGGTTAAAACATAGAGTAGGGCGGTGAAATAACCAACAATATACCTTTGGATGTCAGAATAAGAGAGATATATTTCATGATTTAAATAGAAATGTGATTTTTTAAAAGGATTAAATGATTAATCCAACCTCTGCAGAATTAACTAATGGTGATGAAAGGCATCTGGGAAAAGGCCAAATGTTTCATACTGATAGATCTGCCAGTTCTTATTGAGAACCAAATGCCCAAACCCCACACAGAAATCTGTTTCTTGAAGGAAAAACTACATCACCTGTTTTTTGAGCCACTTGAAATTATGTTATCCCACCCCCCTGGGGAAATGTACGTGATGTGGCTTCTCGCTTTAGCAGCCTCAGGCTGGAGTCAGTGCCCTCCTGGCTCTCTGTGCTCTGCACGGAGAGCTGTCTTTCCCAAGCTCCAAGCACCTGAATCAAAGCACTTACTCTGCTGATGGAGAAGACCATGCCAGGCTTGCCAGAACACACACCCATAAAGCAGTGTCTGAACTGCCAATAGAAGAGGTGTTCGCAAATGAAGGTGATGAGGCTGAGAGCCATGGCGGCCCCCAGCATGTAGAAGACGCCCGCCATGTTGTCAATGTCCAGCTGGCTGCTCATGACCTCATTCTTCTCATTGTGGCAGATGCCCGTGAGCCACAGAGCTTCCAGCTCCTCCATCTCCCCTGGAGGCGGGACGGGAAGGAGAACAGGCAGAGAGAGGAGAGAGGGCAGAAGTAGAGAGGGGGGGCGAGAGGGGTGTTGGGGAAAGGAGAGGAAAACATGCGAGAGAAAGAGAGAAGGAGACATAAAGAAAGAAAACCAACAGAGAAAGTTAGGAGTTTATTAAATACCGTTATGTAGTAACTTATCGATGTATTCAGGTATTCAGTGAAAACGATAATGTGGATACCACCGGTGACACAAAGACAGGAGACATTACCTCTGTGCCCCATTACCTACCCAGTGTAAACTGGTATATAAACAATCAGTATGACAAGCTATATGCAGGTCACAAGAGCTGCCTGAATTAGAGTAATTTTGCAGATGGGTGGCCAGTGGGTTTTCATGAGGAATGTAGGACTTGGAGGTGGGCATGGTGAATGGGTGAATTTTAATTTATATTGCACAAAAAGGCACTCCAGGCAGCAGAAATAGCATGATCAAGGGGAGGAAGGTAGAAAATCACAAGGCGTATTTGGGAAAGGCAGGCAGAACGAGTCAAACGAGTAACAGTAGGCAAAGGAAGCTGAATACAAAAGGTTGATGCAAGATCGCCGAGCGCCCGAGTATCAGACTAAAGCACTTTGAACTTTTTCTTGCTGTTGTTGTAGACAGTGAGGAACAACATAACCGAACAAGCGATTCAGAAAATTGCTCTCAAAAAATGTGCAAAGCAGATTGGGTCGGGGGGAGGACAGACAGAGACATATCGGCAGAGAGATTGATTGATTCCCTAGAGGTCCTCAGGCTTCCTGATCTCTTGTTGAAAATATAAATGTTCACAGTAAAAGGGAGGAAGCTGCAGTAAAATGACACCACCAAATTCGGACCTGCCTCCTTTTAACGCTGCTTAAGGAAGTTTTGATTAATTCAAGTCATGCCAGGTTACAATAACCGTGATCCACTTCAGTGGATACTAGGAATTAGAAAGGTAGAAATCGTAGGCAAAAGGAAAATGACAGAACCATATGCCCGAGAATGCATCTAATTCCAGAGAAGCGAAAATCTGAAAATCTCATGAAGAAAATTGCCTGTTCCAATAGTTCCAGTTTGGTTCAAAATGTGAACCTTGTCTGAATAATCTGACCGAAGCCCTGGCAACTTCAGCAAATTGTCTCTATGGCTGCACTTCCTCGTGGATAGAGGCCCCGTTATTGCCTTTAAGTGACAGCTGCATTACAATGACAGAAACTCTTATACCAAAATGGCTTGTAACCCTCCACCTAGAACCCCCTCCTCTTTCCAACGTTAATCAAATCACTTTTTACTCATTTCTTGGATCAAAGTATGATTTTCCTAACTAGGGAACAACTGACTTCACCCAGAGTCTGACAATCTCCCTATGCTCCTCTGCTTCTTCTCGCATCCCTAACAGCAAAGATTCTGCAGACAGAACTTAGGGAACCGCTTGGTTGATGGCCTGTGAGGCCAAGTAGAGTCAGGCTGCTCATCCGTAACTGGATTAGCTTCTGTGAGACGAACAGGAGGAGTAGGTGCTTTAGACAATAAAGTGAAGAGGGATGCGGAAGGTGTGAGTGTAATGAAACAGAAGATGAGATTTCCTCAAAGCAAGCTGTCTGCTCAGTCTGCTGCGAGAATCACTCTGGGGGGTGAGTGCCTTCCGGTGTCTGTCTCTGAGGACCCTGGCCCTGCTTCCTCCCTCTTCCAGAGGGAAAAGCAAGATGGGAGAGGGACGGATGAGCAGATGGCCACGTGTGGATTTCTCTGCCCTTTCTCTGGGCCCAGAGAGAGCAGAGACCTTTCCAAAATCCCATCCACTGCTCTGGCCACATGTGAGAAGACTGTTTGGGGAACTTCTGATCTCAGCCCCTCTTACTTTATCCCTGAGGGTTTGATCACACCCTGCAATCCTGAAACACACCTCCTTGACTGGCTAATCCTCTCCCCCAAATTTCACCCTGGGTTGGATTGTATAACCACGCCCCACTGCCCCCCACAGTTCCTTTGTTGAAGTCCTAACTCCCAGTACCTTGAAATGTGACTTTATCTGGAAGTAGGGTAATTGCAGATGTAACTGGTTAAGATGAGGTCACCTGGAAACGGTGGGCTCCTAATTCAATATAACTGGTATCCTTAAAAAGGGAGGGAATCAGACATAGACATGTACAGAGGGAAAACATGCACACAGGGAGAAAGCCATGTGAACATGAAGGTAGAGCAGGGGTGATGCGTCTACAAGCCAAGGAACACTGTAGACTGCCAGCAAACCACGATGAGCTTAGGGGAGAGGCATGGAGCAGATTCTCCCTCGAGTCCCTCATTACGAACCAAAGCCGACACTTTGATCTTAGGGTTCAGGCCTCCAGAACCTTGAGCCAAATGTCTGTTGTTTAAGTCACTCAGTTTGTGGTACTTTGCTTCAAAGCGTTAGGAAACTAATAACATATACCCTCCAAATCTCCTAGTATACTGTGAAATGCTTTTTTGGAAATGCAGAGGTTAGAGGGATGAGGAAGGAAGAAGGGTTGATGTTTCGGACTGGCCATCGGGAGAGGCCAAATAGGCACTGTCCCCTTCTTTAACTCACCATCTCCGAAGAGCTGCAGGATAGCAAGGTCCACCTGGCGCTTCCATCCAGAATCCTTTTGGATGGCAATGCCATAACCAGTGGAAGCAAAGACCTTCCCGCTGCCAATGGTCACCAGCTTGCAGCCTTCGTCTCTGCCTGCCATGTAGTTCAGCACTGCTGCATCGTAGATGAAGGCATCCAGTTTCCTGTGCGAGAAAGAAACAAACAAAGCAAGTCCAGTGGAGGAATTTTAGTACAAAACTACCACTGGGGTCATTAATAGGAAGCAGTAGGGCTCCAGCAGACTATGGGGGGAAGTGGCTCAAAGTAAGGCTCAAGGTGGAACTTGGCCAGAAACTAAAGCCTAAATCCCAGGCTGTTCTTTGTGTGATTTCAGGTTGACAGGAGGAGTTCTCTCCCTCCCACTGGGAATGATGAGAATGTAAGCTGGGCCTGAAGCCAACTCATAAGCTGTGTCTGAAAGGAGAAGGAGTAAAAAGGAATCAATAAAAATAATAACAGAAATAATGAAAAGGAACCATCACAATGATAACAACAATAGCACGGGTTAGACTTATATACCAGTTTTCATTTCTCCGTTCATTACAGTCCGGAGTGGGGTAAGTGCGGGTAGACGTGTAGCACTAGATGGGCAATGCTTTGTTTGCAGTCAGAAGTGTTTCAATGTTCCGTTCTGCAGCGCAAGGAGAGAAGTGCGTCATCGGGGTGGTGGCAGGACAAGCTTGTGTCAAGAGCCAATGTGTGAAGCCACAAGCCAATGCAGCATGCAGGAGAATTCCGAGGTCTCAAATTCCCAAACGTATGAGAATCTCATGGCACATACTGTGCTTTTCAAGGAAAGACTATACAGGGAAGGGGGTAAAGCTAGGGGCGGGGTCAGGAAGGTATAGGTCAGTATTTAAACACATCAAAGGGGGAAGAAGAAGTTGATATATTCATATAGGTAATAGAGAGGTCTGCAAGACAGAAGGGCAGCCATCATCCTCTTCACCTTTACAAGTTCAGTCAGCTTTACTCCTCCTTAAGAAAAAAGAGACCCTTTCTGGCATGATAAGACACAGAACATTTTTTCAAAAGGCCTGTGAGTAACCTTTAGGAGGGGTGTCCATCAAAAAGCCAAAGCTCTGGGCTTCCCTGGTGGCGCAGTGGTTGAGAGTCTGCCTGCCGATGCAGGGGACACGGGTTTGTGCCCCGGTCCGGGAAGATCCCACATGCCGCGGAGCGGCTGGGCCCGTGAGCCATGGCCGCTGAGCCTGTGCGTCTGGAGCCTGTGCTCCGCAACGGGAGAGGCCACAATAGTGAGAGGCCCGCGTAACGCAAAAAAAAAAAAAAAAAAGCCAAAGCTCTGATCCACAGCTGTGATTGTAGCAGGGACCAGACTGCCTGGAGTGGCCCACCCCAAACTCAAATCCCATCTTCTGAAATCTGCCGTGACTTCATAATGATAAGACAGCGCCTAACAGTATTTAAGTAAACATGCATCTGGGTGGTTCTTCCAGAACCAGAGCCACCAGGAGGTCTAAGTGTTGCTAGTTAACCTACAACACAGGAAATCAGCTATGAGGCCCCAGGACCCTCAAATTCCAACAACTCTCATGGTCAATTGTCTGTCTTACTCTGCAGCTGTGGCTTCTGAAGGCCAAATGAATGAATGTGCCTGAGATTATGCAAGCAAACCTATTTGCAGTTCATGAGCTCCTTTTAGTGAATGAACTGAGATTATAGAGCTGGAGCAAAGAATGCCAATTTTGTTGGAATTGGAGATCGCTTAACACATTCTTACTGTGTGTTGTCTAAAAACTTTTACCCTTTCATTGTTTATTTCTCCCTGTCCATAAGACACCAAAATCATCATTTTCACCTTTTGGTCAACAGGTCTTTATTTCGTGTGTAACGTGTGAACTTTAGCCTTGACTCTCCCCTTTGACTTTTACATCTATTACATTCTTGTTTCATGTTTACATTAACGCAAGTAGAATACAGGTCATTAAAAATACATAGAAGTGAATAATGGCATAGAGATCTCTGTGCACTGGCCTGAATTACACTGTCACTTTAACTTGGAGATCCACAAAGAGCAAACACAGCCTGCTTTGCTTTAACGTGGTGTGGCACCAAGCATGGCACATCTGATTCCACGTATGTTTCATAAACGTGAGCAACGTATCAAAGGTTCTGAGCTTGGAAGCAGTTCTTACCCGGTTTTCAGGGAGAGCAGTGCATCGTCCACACCCCTCTGGTTGAACTTCCCCATGTAGGCGTGCATTTCCGCATAGTTGTTGCGAATGTTCCTCTCCGTGCTGCCGTTGGGCACAGTGCCAAAGCGGAAAGGGGGTGAGAAGTCATTAGGTCTCTGGAACTGGAGAGGAGAGAGAGAGAGAGAGAGAATAATATGAGGACTTCAGAAAACGTGAAGAGGTATTACGTTAGCATTAGTGGATTTATCATGGAAGGGACAAACAGAAGTTCACCAAATACATTAGCCCTCACTCAGGAGAAGCAACTGCTATCTGAAAGTGAACTGCAATTCAACTCAATTTATTCCACGTTGTTGAGAGCTTTCTATCTGCCCACCCTTGACTTGAATCTGTAACACTTGTGTGCCGCGTTTATGCACGCTGCACAAAACCAGGGATGATGGAAATGTGCTATTAGCTTAACTGCAGTGGGCTGGTTACCTTTATTTCTGAAAATTGTGTGAAATCTGCTTCCAGGTCCCTTCGTTGCACTATCAAGGCTATAGGACCTTAGTGAGGTAAGCTACATCATACTCTTGAAAATCACTTGTTGGATAGCAAATATGTTTTGCTAAGAAGTTTTCTCTTGACCTTGCTTGATGCTTTAAAAGCCCATGTTTATCCTACATGAGTTGTAGGATAAATTGTAAAAGCAAATGCAATTTTAATTATGTTCCCTCTCGTGTTTAAGAACTGAGTGTGGATTACCAGGGCTTAGCATCACAAAGTGAAATCTCTTGGATTTTCACCCCTATGACATCAGCTTTATTTCTGGCCATTGCCCTGCAATGAGCAAGTCTTTATGTTGCTTCCTGAACACACAATTCATTCATTTGTACCTTCACAGCCTCATAGAGTCTGTTCCCTCAGCATGAACTCACCTTTCTCCCCGGGCCAATTAATGTCCTTCACCTCAACATGTAACTCAAAGCAATTTCTTCAGGACAATTTCTATGAGTTCTTCCTTCCATCAAGTCTACCCAACAGTGACCCACCAGTACTCTGTGTTCTTGGTTTAGATCATAATTAATACTACTAATTCATTTACTTTCTAAATGAGCTGGCTAAGTTCTGAGAGCTAGTCTCTGACGTAGTCATGAAGCTCTAGGTTGAGACAGATATGGACTGAAGAGCAGCTCTGCCACTTACTACTGTGTGACGTGAGGCAAGTAACAGGAGTTCTCTGTGCATCATTTCCTCATATGTAATAAGGAGACAATAATGTCTACTTTTCAAGATCGTTGTGTGTTGTATTAAATGACACAATGTACAAGAAGTGCATGGCACAGCATCTTGCACACAGCAAGTGCTCAAAGAAGACCCCTTATATTATTTTAAATTCATGTCTATATTCTGCATTCCCTAGTAAACTTCATACTTTCTAAGTTTCTCATTCTATTAGAACAGCAATGATCAGATGGAATGTGACCAGAGTGTGTGGTCATATGTGCTGTGCCTTGGTATAGGAAAGACAGTCTAGATATTTGAAGTCCACTTGGTTTCAATACTATACCGTTTACTGTGGAGATACATTTGAAAATCTAACTCAGGAGTACTCTGAAGCTTTGGAGCTGTCTGGGCTTCAAGTCATTCTCCTTTCTCCCTCCCTTGACCTGAGACACTCAAGAGCTTCTCAGAATATGGGGATTTCATGGACCACAAAATGTCACAGCACCAGGAACCATAAATGCCATCTTCATTGCTTAAAGTTGGCCATAGTTAAAAGTAAGGTCATGCAGTGGTGTTTGTTAGGTAATCTGAGACACATCAAAAGACCACTACTTTCTGACTTACCGTGGTGCTTTTTGCCATTAAGAGTTTCTGTTTAATTATTTTTAAACAGGTTGTGATTTTTAAGTGAAAAAAAACCACTATAAAAGAGTCAAAGAATTTTCGAGTTGGATGAGCCACTCAAGGTTAACTAGTCCAAACCTTTCATTTTACAAATGAAGACAGAGGCCCACAGAGGACAAGCAATTTGCTCAATGTCCCACAGCAGCAGTGATGGCTAACATTATCAGGAATCAGTTGGCTTAATTAATAGTATTCCTCATGGTCCCCAGCAGATAACAAGTTTAAAGTAAACAGGGATATGTTTTGTTGGAAGAGACAGAATGCTGTGCATAGAACTGTCGATTATAACACTTCAGATGTTTGAAAAAAGGTATCTCCCAATCAAAAGTAGAGTAGATACCATGGCAGGCAGCAGTATAACCAGATGAGCTCCCTTTAATCAGTAATCCCCCACTTTGCTAGGACAATGACAACTGATGCTCACAGGGTCCAAATACTAGGGTCCAAAGTACTTTCTGAAACATCGATGAAAATTGAAATCATGTCCAGCACAATTCTGGTATAAATTTTTATGTTCTAGTTGTTTTGAAAATCGGCAATCCATGTAAGGTAGATACAATAATTTTTCTTAATTAAAATCTTTTTGTTTAAGTGTAATTGATTTATAGTGTTGTGTTAATTTCTGCTGTACAGCAAAGTGACTCAGTTATACAAATATATATTATTTTTCATATTCTTTTCCATTACGGTTTATAACAGGCCATTGAATATAGGTTCCTGTGCTATACAGTAGGGCCTTGTTGTTTACCCATTCTATATATATAATAGTTTTCATCTGCTAATCCCAAACTCCCAATCCTTCCCCTGCCCCCTGCCTCTGCCTTCCCCTTGGCAATCACAAATCTGTTCTCTATAGATACAACAATTTTTGATTAACCAAATGGAATGTGATACCCAGAGTGCCTCACGTCCTGATGAAGCTAGATTATGGAAAGTTTCCATACTACTCTTAATTAACTTTAATTTCTAAGTTATCTTTAGATTTCTAGATGCTGTTTTATAACTATATCTTTGAATACATAAATACTAAAGAAATAATAAAGGACCTAGAATAGCCAAGATGACCTTGAAGAAGAAGAACAAAGTTGAAAGACTTATACTACCTGACTTCAAGACTTGTAAAGCTGTAGTAATCATGACAGTGGGATATTAGCATAGAGGGAGTAAAGAGATTATGGGAACAGAATGGAGTGCCCCCAATAGACCAACACACATATGGTGCAAAGGTGATTCAGGACAGATAGGACAGTCTTCAACCAGTGGTGTCAGAACAGCTAGCTATTCATATGCAAAAAAACCTTCATTCCATACCTCACAAGATATATAGAAATTAACACAAAGTACATCATATATCTAAATACAAATCCTAAAATTATAACATTTCCAGGAGAAAATATAGGAGAAAGGTTTTGTCACCCTGAGTTAGACAAAGGTTTCTTAGATATGACACCAAAGTACAATCCACCACAAAAAAAAGATAAATCGGACTTTGTTAAAATTAAGAACTCTTTGAAAGACACTGCTAAAATCATGGAAAGACAAGCCACTGGCAAGATAAAAATATTTGAAAACAATTTAAAGCTATTAAGGAACTACAGGAATTAAATAAGAAGATAGCAAGACTCTTGAATAGTTAAAGCATCTTCCATCGGAAAACAATCAGAGAAATCAGCCAACACTAGAAGAATGGAAGGTGTGGTCCTGTGGAAAATATTGGTCTTGGAGTCAGATAATTTGGATTTGAATTCCAGATCTTTCTCTGACCAACTGCATGAACATGGGCAAGTTATTTAAATTCATGGAGCCCCATTTTTCTATAAGTATTATTTTTAATTAATATTGAGATAATATCTGGGATTACTTAACACAATATCTGGCACATGGTGGATTCTCAAAACTATTAACTGCTTCCATGAGGATGACGTTGTAATATCTAAAATTGTCCTATGTTAGATAATATTCCCTAAGATGGAAAACTCTTGTTCCCTAACTTGTTCCTTAAACTCAGCCAGTCTGGGGACCAAAAGGGTGAGTGTATCACCCCACAATTAGCTGAAGCAGAAGCAGAAGTGAGCCTGCCTTTTCGTTTGAAGATTCTTGTCCCAGCTTGGTGAAATTTAAATAAAAACCTAGATTTTTAAAAAACTGTCATTGGAACTTGAATTTTACTAAAATTCATGGCCATGGAGAACTGTATTTTTAGTGAGGAAGAAGGAAAAAAAGAATCCTCCAAATTCCACCTTGATGCTTCCACTAAATGCCCTATAATAAAACTTACCCCAAGCTGGGAGGCATTACATGGCACTTACTTAACCTGAATGACAATCTGTGCTCTCTGGGGTTTGGGGGAGGAGTAAAATTTAGTACTGTCCAGAACCGGAAGTCTTAAAAATCCATAGAACAAGAAGGACTCTAAGAAACAAATTTTTAAAATATTAAAAAACCCAATACACCAAGGAGACCAGCATTGAATTAAAAAGCTCAGTCTGATTTTCAAATAGGGAATTTTATATAGTATTCCTTATTAGTCGCCTTTGGCCATTATAGAGCTTCCTTGAACTTGGAATCTTTTTCCAGAGCTACCCTGGTCGGGATTCTAAAAACATACAGAGGAAAATAAAAACGCAGAAAGGAAGGAACTTGGGGGATGGATCCCATTTCACAGATGAGGAAACTGAAGCTCTGAAGAGACCAAGGAAGTTGTTCCAGGCCACGTGGTGAAATAGGAGGACCAGCTTATAGGGCTTGACCCCAAGCTGAGTCGTCCCACTGCGGCTCAAATACCAGCCCCCTGGTTCTACTGCTCACTGGGGAGTGAAGCCACGCACTGTGGAGCCACCCGGTGAGGGTATCCTTCCCTTCCTGTCATATCAGATGCCAACACCTCCTTGGGATTCAACACAGGGTGTCCAGCCATCACTGCAAGCACACTCTTCGCACAAGGGCAAAACAGTGCCAGAATGTTAAGAGACCTGTAATCTCACTTGATCCTCCTGGAGAGCTGCCGGGAATCAGAATTCAGCACTCTGAGCTCCTCAGACCATCATCTCAGCCCCCATCTTAATGACCTCAGAGTGAGTTAGTCTTGGCAGTGAGGCAAGGAGAGAGGTGCGGAGGCCAGGAGCAAAGGCCCTTTTCCCCACCCAGAGATGGTGGGATTAGGGGGCACTGGGGCTGCCCCTTCCCAACAGAGAGGCTCTCCCGCAGCCTGCTGCAGAGGGAAAGGGAAAGGGGAAGGAGTCAAGGAAGTGGAGATCTGGGTCCATTTTGTTTAGTTATTAAATAAATATATAAACCGATTTTACTACGTATAAGGCAGTACTAATTTATTAATAGCAGCTACTCATATTCAACACCTATATATGTACTGGGAACAACTCACGTTATCTCCTTTAATGATAATTAAAATGCATCCATTCATTTGACAAACATATCCTGAGCATCTAATAGTGCAGATCACTGTATTTATGAGGATACAAGAAGTTTACATACCAGAGAGTCAGAGATGTAAACATTCATTCAATTTTTCATTCCTTTACTTTTTCATTCATTCATTTGTTCATTCATACAGACATTCAGCACATATTTATAGCATCTGCCACGATATTCTGGGTGCTGGGGATACAGTATGACAGGAGAGTAAGAACCTGCCTTCAAGGAGTTCACATTGTAAAGAAGTAGGGCAGATAATAAGTTGTTTTTTTTCTAATGTAATGGACTAATATAGAGCCACAGATTCTTTGCTAGTCCTTGTATAAGAGATGAAGTATGTTCCCTGTCCTTGATTCTGGCCTGGGCTTGTGACTTGCTTGACCAATAGAATGTGCAGAAGTAACATTCTGGGGCTTCTGAGGCTAGGTCATAAGAGCCTTGCAGTTTCCTCCTGGGCCTCTTGGAGCCTGGCTCCGAGGGGAGCAGTCACCTCTGTAAGAAGTCCTATGACCCTGTGGGCTCCACGCCGGAGCTGTCATATCTAGGCACTTCTATCTGCACGCCCAGCTGAGCCCAGCCTTCCAACCACTCCAGCGAGGGCACCAGGCAACCCCGCCCACATATCTGACCCACAAACTGGGGAAATAAAATGAAACGGCCCTTGCTTTAAGCCACCAAGTGCTGGGGTAGGTTGCCGTGCAGCCATAGATAATGGGCACACAGGTGATCTCAAACAGTGAAAACCAAGCCCTGGGAAGAAATGGACACAGCTATGATACAGGATAAAGAGCGACTGGCCGGAGAATAAGTTTAGCCTTGCTGTCCTAAGAAGCCCCCTCTGAGAAAGGTGCCTTCTGAACAAAGCACTGGACGATGAGGAGGAACCAGGCACGTGAGGATCGGGGGAAGGGCAGCGGGTGTGGCTGGGGGACTGGGAGTGACATGCTGGGCGCCACGGAGCAGCGTGCCCGTGACAGTGGAGGCCAGAGCAAAGGGCGCCGTCCTGAACAGCCTTAAGGAGGCCACAGAGCCGGGGCTAAGAGCTGAAGGGAGAGTTCTCTAGTAGGACAAGAGGAGACAAGGGGTTTTTAGATAGACACAGCAGTCTGTGCAAGACGCAGGGCCCTGGGAGAGACCGGGCATGACTGGAGATCACGGGCAGTTTGTCATTGCCAGAGTCTAACAGCTATGGCCCTGGTAACTGGAGGGCAGCAGGGCTGAAGAGCCAGGGCCTGGTTCACAATGGGAGTTGAATTCTGCACAAAGGAGTTCAGAGTACATGCTCTAAGGGAAAAGAAACAGCAGAGCCTCGAGCCAGACTGCTTGAGTTCAAATCCCAGCTCTGCTGCTTAATAGCTGTGTGACCTGGAGCAACTCACTTAACTTCTCTGTGCCCCAGTTTCCCCATTTGTACAATGGGGCTAATAATGCTACCTACCTCATCAGGCTTCTTAGTATTCAACAGGTTAATCTGGGCAACCTGTTAGCACAGTGCCTGGCACATATTAAGTACACTGTATTAGCTGTCATTACTGTCATCATTGTTATCAGACACAGCTGAAGAACTCTGGCCGAGTGTCAAGGCTGCGTGTTTGTGTCAGAAAGAGCCCGGAGGGTCAGCAGGAAGAGCAGGTTGGAAGGAATAACGCAGAGAGACGGGAGCTGCGGAGGACACGCGCTCGGATGAGGGCCTGGGCCCCAGGGAGAACAAGGAGGGGCAGAAGCGCCGTCAGATACTTGCTTACCGTCCAAGAATGTGAAAGAGGCCGTATGCACAGCTAGACGAAATCACGACCGCGCGCTGTGTACCAGTGCCACCGAAGTTCCACGGGAGAAAGGCTGCAAGCAGCCCGGCTTCCTGGATGGCTTCTTGAAGGAGGCTGCATTTAACTTGGTAGGGGGATGGGTTGGGCTTGGAAAGGTGGAGGTGGGGCGGGAACGTCCCTTCACGTTAGAAGAACCGTCTGCTGTAAGACACTCCTCGTCCAACTCTGTTCAGTTCCCACGGTGAGGAAGGAAACAGATCCTTGCAGAGTTTTTTTGCGTCCATGATGACAGAAGAAAAGAAAACCTGAACTCTCCTCCATGTTGATGGCGCCCAGGCTTCTGTGCTGACGACCAGACGCAGCCCAACGAGGTTCCTTAGTGTTAGATCTTGGGAACGACAGCAGGCAAAGGAAAGGGTCTCTACTCCAAGGAGGAGGGAGGCAAGAAATGCCTTCTGGGGTGGCTGGTGACCCTGAAAGTTGGCTCTTCTCCTTCAGTCGGGAGTCCGATCAGTCTATGCAAATTAGGACAAGCCAGCTCTGCGACCTTGCAGAGATGGATATTGTAATGTCCTGATTGCAGGGTCCACCCGCGTGAGACACGGAATCTGGGGGCTTTTGTCTTCAAAGCTTGACAGTCCCACACATCAATATTCATTCCATCACTCTGGCTTTTACATTTGAATCACACACAAAAAATGAATGCCCAAATGCCACTCAGCCCTCTGAGGCACCCAGGAGGAAAGGTGGGAATGCTTAGGCTACAAGGGCAGCTTTTGCCCGGTCTGCTAATAAAGAGGAGGTGGCAGAACAGCAGAATTCTTCGGGGACCACTTTACCTATGCAGCACGCTCCTGTTATCACCGTTATCAGCACCGGCACCCTCTGCTTTCACAGGACCGTTTTATCACTGACCTTTATTATTTTTTAGGTACAGTTCTATGCATTCTGTTATTCTATTGATTCATTCATTCATTTAAATTGGGGTAAAATATACATAAAATTGATCATTTTTTGTTATTGATGTATCTTTGAATCCATTGTTTGTAGTTTGGTTTTGCTTTGTGATCCAATCTGAGAACGTTTTGCCTTTAACACAGGAATTTGTGCTATTTTTATTTATTCATAGGAAAGGTATGTTTGGTACTCAGTTTATCTTCTAAAAATGTCCTTCTGTTTGTTTTAGCAATAAAATTTACCATTTTAAGTATTTCTAAGTGTGCAGTCCTGTGACCTTAAGTGCATTCACACTGCTGTACGACCAGCACCACCATCTACCTCCAAAACCTTTTCATCTTCCCCAACTGCGATGCCATACCTGTTAAACAGTAACTCCCCATTCATTCAACTAATTTTAACCACATATAGAATCTTGTAACCAGGAGCACGATCACGGCAGTGATCACCCCAAGAATTCCCTTATGTTCCTTGTCTACGGTCCTCCCTCCACCTTTAACCTCTGGTGACCACTGATGTCTGTCCTCTGTTACCATAGTTTTGTCTTTTCCAGAATGTCCTACAAATGGAATCACACAGCATGTAACCTTTTGAGACGGGCTTTTCACTTCTCATAATGCCTCTGAGATTCATCCATGCTGCTGCTGTGTACCCGTAGGTCATTCCTTTTTATTGCCGGGTAGAATTCCACTGTATGGCTGTACTGGTTTGTTTATCCATTCACCCATGGAAGGACATTTTGGTTACTTTCAGCTCGGGATAACTATGAATACAGCAGCTATAACACTGACATACAAATTTTTGTGCGAGCATATATTTTCATTTCTTTAAGGTAAATGGGTCATGAGAGCTACCACACTGCCTGGGACCCCGTCCCCCCAAGGGCATCTCCTTTTGCATCTCTCCTCTCTTTTGATCTTCCCAATTTTCCCATGAACTATAAAGTACATCAACTGTTATTATCTTATTATTCTGCCTGATACTCGTTCTTCCCATAATATTATCCTACGGCCAAAGGAGGATGATGTATGTATGTGTGTGTGTGGCTTCAGACTCTGAGCAATACCCGAAGGCAGGACGGGGTGGCTGGGGAAAGTAGTCCCCGTGCTCTCCCACGGTGATACCTTGTTCGCCCAAAGAGGAAAGAAGGTCAGATGACAACACAGACCAGACTCTCTGAAGGTATGGCCTTCACCATTCCACGGCCCATGAGTACTTGGGACAGATGGGGAAAGCAAGCAGAGTGCGCTTACACTGAAAGGGCCATGTAATGAAAGAACAGTTACGTAAGGACATGGGTTATGGGCCCAGAAGATCTAAATTCAAAACTGAGCTCCACCGTTTATTAACTGAGTGACTTAATCAACAAACCATTTAGCTTTGAAACTGAATTTCAACAATGTTCAGGAGGAGAAATAAGGAATAGCATCTCATTACAAATCTTCCATTTCAAACATGGGGCGCAGGGCAGCCACCTAGGACCCCACCATGGAATGAGCTGGCTGTGGATATAGTGATGGGTTAGAAAGTCAGACTCTTCACCTTCATGAGAGTTATAATCTGGGATGAAAGTGGGGGGAAAAATAATTGTTTTTACATTTCATTATACATTATTCGTCGGAGAGAATATTGTTCAAATTCATTTGGAATAGGTGACTGACTTGCGATAACAATAACACAGAATGTAGTTAGAAGATACAGGTATATAATGAATGTGCCCAAATTAACTCAGTTCTCTTCCTGGGCACCAGGAGAAATTGATTCCATCTTGCTACCAGGAAGTGAGTCAGCATTTAGGAAGCACTTGGCACCTTAGTTGTTTCTGCTCTTTTTTCTCTTGTTATTAATATTAGTACTGTGGTTGTCTACAGTGGCAAACACATCTAAGTTTGCATGTGAAGAAACCTGTACTTGGATGCAAGAAGCCTGGTAAGTATGTCTTCACAACTCTGGGTGCTGTGCTTCTGGGGAAGGAGCCCCTTGCCTCTCTGAGCTGGGGCTCCAGTGGGTGACAGGCTGTAGAGGGGAGAGAGTGATGGAGGGAACGGAACTCGCTCTCCTCCTGTCCTTCCCTCCTGCTGTGGCCCAAACAAGAGCTTGTAGAAAAGAAAATACAAGTTCTTTGGATTCCTGCAATTTATAGTTAATGCTCAGTTTTCCTCATTGTAAAGCAGTGAGTTCTTTTGTATTTTCCTAAATTTGCACATATAAGCCTCAATAAATATTTCCTGAAATATTTCATAAGATTAGACAGTGGCATCATAGTTCATGTTAGCTCGTTGAGGTTTGGTCCCTGAGCTAGTAGAGCAGAGCAGAAGGGCTTATTCCTGTATTATGACACATTACCATGTCACACTTGTACCCTGAAGTCTTAGGCGGCTAACCCTGAAGTATCGACATCAACACACGTAAGTCACTGAACTCTGAAATGACTATCTGAAATGAAATGGGGCAACAGATTCAATTCTTACACTGCAGTTCAGTTGGAAATAATAGTGATGGTATAATACAGACACAGCTAACATGTCTATGCTCATGTACCACACAATTTACATAGAGTAACTCACTAATCTTCCCATCAACCCTATGAGGGAGGTATTATTATTCCCATGTAACCGACATGGAAACTGTTGCCCAGAGAGATAAGTAACTTGAAGAAAGCCACACAGCTAGGCTTCCAATCTAGGGTTCTCACACTTAACTGTAAAACACATCACAGAGCTCTAGATACACAGAGTAGGTGTTCAGCAGACACGTAGAGCAGAATAATCCAATGACTGAATATGCCAAGTTCCAAAAGGGACGTAAGGAAAGCAAAGGCAATGGAGATTTACAGGGAGTAGAGATCATCATAAGGGAACGGGGATGAGGCGGCTACAGGGAGGAAGCAGAGATGGAGCTGACTCCTACAGATGGGCCAAGATTTACACAGGAAGGTGTGTGGGGAGGGCACTCAGGACAAGAGGAAGGGCACCAGCAAAGATGCAGAGGGACCCGGGCACAGTGTCTCAACAGAAGTTGGAACGAATGTTTGTATGTGTGAATATGGACCACTGAGTTGGTGTCCAGGCAGGAGCCGAGCGGCCAAGCACCCGTCGTGGTCGGGCAGGGGAAGGACACAGCATTTAGTTATCATTACACAGCTAAAGCAACCGAATGAAGAACTGAGAGGCTGGGGCAGGGATGCTCCCTGGGGGTCTGGCCTGTTCCCAGGAGAAAATAACGGGAGGAATATATGGAAATGACATCAAAGCGTAAGCCTTGACAGAATCCAAGTCTGCTTATACGTTCAGAAGAAGGAAGGAGAGGATGTGGCAGCGGGGTCTCGTCCACACCACCTCCTCTCCCACTGCTTTCCTCGCCCTCCCCTCATAGCCACCCTGGCCTCCTGGAAGTTCCTAGGAACACCGAAATCCCCGGATACCCATCGCTCCCTCTCGAGCTTCGGGTCAGACCTGATAGTCTCACTGAGACCTTCCCTGACCACCAGATCTAAAGATGCAACTTCTCTGCCAACACTATCTCCCTTCTCTGCTGTATGTTTCTCTGTGCAGTAAACACCCTTCTTAAATTGCATATAATTGCCTTTTACTTTTCTCCCCTCCGCCAACCCCGCCTTTAGAATACAAGTGATATGAAGGACAAGATTTTTGTCTGTTTTGATCACTGCTGTCTCTCTGGTACCTAGAATAGTAAGTGGCACTTCGTAGGCTCTCAGTATGAGTGAATGACTAAATGAGTGAATGAATTGAATAGCACAAATGCAGATCTATTTATTATATTTTAAAAAATCACTCAAAGTGCCCTCCTTACTGGCCAATGCGTTATCAGGCAACACAGCTGAGAATGACTGTTGTTCAGAGCTAGTGAGTGCCCTTCTGGCATCCCTGGGGAATAAGGAGTAATACGGCCTCGTGCCGGCTGGGGACACCTTTCCTGGTCCCGTCTCCATTTGGCCTTCAAAAAGTATATCCGAGCTGAGATCCCACAAGAGCTTGTCAAGTTTAGGACTTGACAATGCGTATGGATATTTCTTTGGCACCAAAAATGTGACAGAGCTGGAGATGACTATGATAACACAGGGATGAAGGAAACAGAGGCGTAAGGACTGAGGCATTTGAATTGTATCCTTAAGTCATCCTGTACCTGACGGTGGCCCTAATCGTGCTTCCTCAACCTCCCCTTAGGCGAGACTGTTACAAAGGGCTGTTACTGCCTTCTGTCCGCTCACACCACTGCGCAGACACACCTGTAAGGGGGCGGGGACCGTGTAGGTATTTTATGAAAGTTGTGGGCGCTGGCAAAGAGACATGGCCTTTAAAGAAGATTTTAAGTCAACGGTACAGATGGATTCACCGTGGAAACTGGGACTCCAGAGCTTCACTAGAAGCCCCAGCTGCTCATCTACAGTTTGGGGGACACCGCTGAGGGTTACTACCAGGATTTCCATATGCAGGATGCCCCAGGAATTTAGGGGCAGTCCAGTTGTCAGCATGATGACCTGAGGTTCTTATCACAGTGGAAACAGCTCCAGGGTTGCGAAGTTGGGGTCAGGGGAGGGCAGCCAGAGGTCTGTGCCAGGCAGGGCTGAGGATCCAGGGAGAGGCGTGGCAGGGGGACGGGCACACCTCTGCTTTCTTGGCCACCAATCAGATCAGTCACTTCCAAACCAAGAGATGGAAACTCCAGCATGAGCGCACACGCTTGCATTGTGCCACACTTAAGCAGACCAGAACTCCTTGCCTTGGTCAATAAAGTCATCTCCCAAGCAGGGGACATTGCAGCCTGCAGAGTATCAGCCCCGGGAGGGGTCAGTGATCCCACTGTACATACTGCATCCCCTTCTGGGTTCACAAGGGACCCGCACAGGAGAGGGCTCCAACAAGTCCTTTGGTAAAGGAACTTATTTAACCTTGTTACAGCGTTTTCCCGAACACGTTCTGCTGTGGATCTTTTAAAAGAATACCCATTATGTGTCCCAGGACACTTGCGGGACACTTGCGGGCTGTGAAACAAAGTTTGAGAAATGCCGACTGAGCGACGTCCTCATTGTGAAGAGCAGGAAGCAGAGGCCTGGGCAGTTCGTGACCTATCCAGGGCCAAAGGGCCATCCCCGGCTCCTGTCCCCTCCATCCCCTCCTTCATCCAGTCACCACACGCGTACTGAGCATCTACTCAGCACCAGGCGCTGCTCGAGCGTCAACATCGAGGGAAGGCAGAGGCTTCCACTCCCCGGGGCCTTTAGGGATAATGAGAGTCCAGTTCTTCCCTTGTCCTTTATGGGCCTCCAATCACAATGCAAATGTCATTATTATAAGGCGACTGCTACAAAAGTAAAAGACCAATAACCACATCAGGAGAGGAATGGATTTAACTTTTCCAGTTGACTGAGGGTTAAGTCAAAAGCCCTTTCACTTCCAATCCTTTTGTCGTAAGTCATCCTAAACTAAGGTAATTCACACTCCTCTTTAGGGTTACCCTTCATCAGACATCCTCGGTGAGCTCCGCTATGCATCACGATACTGGGGTCTGAACGCTGCGTAGGAATTTAGACCCAAAAGATCAAAGATGGTTTAAGAGATTGTGTTTAATATGTGTTTATTCCAGGAAAATCTTAGAAACTGTTTTTACTTTTAATAATTCCTTTATATAAAGCTGGTTTTGTCATCATTTATCTCTTTTCCCTCTAAAAGTGGCAAGTGGCACCGTTACAGTTATTTCAGGGCTGGCTACCTCTTGTTAAATGAGTGATGGGAGAGCAGAAAGCACTTGCTGGACACCTGGCTGGTTGAGAAGCTGAGGTCTCACACTCAGAGAACACAGTCCAGACTTAGTGAGCACATGCGTACACAGAGGGCCCACCATACCCTGCGCACACATGAGAGGAGGCGCCATCAGGGGCTTGGAGAAATCAAATATCTTGCCAAATAAATCCTGAAATCACTGTATAATTTAAGATATGACCATAATAGTAGTATTATTCGGTATTCTTCTTATACACCTGCTTGATTTAGATGATTTGACAGCAGAAATCACAAGTCGAGCAAATTCTGAGACTATAAATGTCCAATATTTCTCTACATTACCCTCTCTTCCCCACCAGTATTGATGAAACTATCTCCTGTTCCTCACATTCAAATGGCTAATAAAGAAAAGGAAGTATTGGCTTATGCTATGAACGCTATATGAATTATATAACTGTCTTATTCATTCATTCATTCATTCGACTAAATAGTTCATTAACTCATTCTTCAACAAATATTTGAGCACCTGTGTTTGCCAGACTCTATTATAGTTACTGCAGATACACCAGTAAAGAAGGACAAAAAGTCTTGCCCTCACGGAGGTTACGTCTAGCAGGGAGAGACAAACGTTGTAAATATGTTAAATATGAACATGTCACACCATACAATATAATTTCCATTAGTGGGGAAAAAGAGAAACACAGATAGGGAGGGATAAACCTCTTTGAGAACCTCTTTGAGATTTTAGATCCGTTGCTTAACTGGGGGCCTGCCCTACAGGATGTCCTGAGCTTAGACTGCCTTTTAGGGTGACCGCTCCCTGGAAACTCTTGTCTCTAATAACATACCTCCTGTCAGTGCCTTTCCCTTGAGTCTAGCCCCGCTAGCTTGGTCTGATGTGAATTCTCAGAAGAACAACTTCAAGTTCGCATCAGATAAACATATTAAGGTTAATTTTTCCACTTAAAACCCAAGGCGTGTTTCGTCTCAGGCTTGGAGAGAGACTTTTTCTAGAATAAGCAAATGAAGAGAGAGAATTACTGGCATGGTAGCTTGCTTATGAATTGCAATATATACTTGGGAGAATAATCTAGATGAGTCCATTTCACACTTATATTTCTTTAAATCCTTATCTGGGCGGACGTAATTAGAGGTAAATGTGTGCACTAACTGGGCTATTGTCTCAGCTACCTAGCAGGAAGTTATTCAAGCTTCCTTATCAAACTCCATGATGATTCTTTTAAGATACCAGCCCACGGGGTCCTTTTAATGGTTCCAAGTGCATGTGTCATGTTCCCTTTGTCAATGGTTTACAGAGTACCTAGTCTACTTTAAAACTATTCTATAAGTTTCAAATCAGGAGCCAATTAACAGAATGGGAAAAAGTCTCTACCCAATGCCAGAGTAAACTGTAAAGAAAAAAGTTTCTCTGTATCAAAAGGTAGATGGGACCCTTGGTGAAAGGGTAGATGTGATTGCTTGAGTTGGGAGGGTGAGGGTAACATTAAATACACAGGGAAAGGTGCCACTTTCTTTAATCACTTAGATGGTGGGATGGAAAACTTGCTCCTTGAATCTGCTATGACATTAAATTGGATTGGATGGCTGGCCATTTGGAAATAGAAGTAAACATCAAAGTAATAAGTCTGGCATGAGGAAAGAGGATTTTAAAAGGATGAAGTTCAATTAGGGATCAAACAAAGTAACCCTCATAGGATGTAAAACCACATGGTCCTATAGTAAGAAGGGGCAGGAACTGGCTTCGTCAAAGCATGGTCAGAAAGGATCATGGAGCCCTAGAGGACCACAGGCTACACGAGCTGATAACGCAGTGCTCCTACTTAAATAGGGAGCCTATAATGGGAAGCTAAAGAGAAATGTGGCAGGTGGGAAGCACATGGTCAGGCCCTGTGATGCGCCAGTGGGAGGGCTTTATGATCACTGTGCTCTCTCCTATAACTCACAAGTGAAATTTGAGAAGGTTCAGAAAACCATTAAAGGTAAGGGGAGCAAGTCTCATGCTGAAGGGTTAAAAGACTGCGTTTACTTAACCTTGAAAGGAACACCCAAGGACATTCCTCTATCATGGTACTTGATCTACTGTTTTGAGTGTCTGCCCCCCTCACCGGACTATGAGACCAGGGCTGTTTAAGCCCATTTCCAGCACCTCACAGGTAGGGTTCCATGAAATCTGGGGACACATCTATACTAAAATCATATCCGCTGTTTATCAGAAATTCAAATTTAAGTAGGTACCCTATATTTCTATTTGCTAAGTCTGGCAACCCTACTCACAATGTAACTGTGGTAACCATCCAATAAATAACCTGTTGAATTAGTTGCTATTATGTACTAGGTGTTATGCTAAGTGCAGAGAACAGGAAAACTTAAACAAAAAGCCGGGCAGATGGTACAACAGAGGCCTTAGTTAATCCAAGGAACTGTGCAAAGTGGCAGGATTCTGCTAGGAGGTAGAATCCAGGTTGAAGTGGGGGCTTACAGAAGGTGGGAGGGGTTTCAGGAGAGATTCTTTGAGAAAAAGAAGCACAGCTACTGGTCTTTCCTATCCCCAGGCCTCTGGGCCTTAACCACGGACAGCGTGGCAGCCGCTGGGGATAGACAGGGACAGATGTGTACTTGGACTCTGAACTCAGTGAGGACAGGAAGGTGAGAGAGAGAGAGCATGCTTGCACAGAGCTGTTCTGATCTTCCCACACCGTATTCCGGGCAGTGGTTTACGTAGATATTTAGAGTCTATCTGCTGAACGAATAAATGAAGAGTAGGTAGTGAGACTGAAAAACAACACAACTGATTGTTTAGAGAACACCATCACACTAGGTCTGCATCACAGACATACGCAAGATAAGGGGCACTAACACAGCATGTCTAAAGTGTGAACTGGCCAGTGGAGACACCTCAGTGGTATAGAACATGGGAAGAGAGCTCCCTGGCTTAGCTACTGAGAAGAGGAGCTTCAGGGAGTGAAACCATTGGGTCTCAGGCTCTTCTCCCAAACCCACATCTAACTTGACTTTCTGGGAATTTTCCAAATGGCGAGGGGTCACTGGGGAGCATTAGTCTTTCCTTCATTAGCGGACAAATTACGATAGATAAAGATACGTAAAGATAGCAACTCTTTACGACAATAAGAACATGATTTCTATTGCTAAATAAACTAGTCAAAATGGATATTAATAATAAACGTAGGAATGTTATAAATTCTCTGGTTTCATCAATAATTCGCAGTGTAGCTAAAGCTCTTTTCTACGTCTTAAAGAGACCTTGAGGTAGAAGCAGTTAGGTTTACTTTTTCTGGGAGTCTGAAAGGACAGACAACTCTTGGGCAATACAGACCATGCAGTTAGAGAAGGCTTTAAGAGGAACCCAGGTTTAGAGTCTGTCCAGTCCTGTAAGAAACTGTTTGGGGTAGGGCCCACTTGCCCAAGGAAATAATATTTGAAGTAGCTGTTTTCTATCACAGCGATGGGTGACAGACATAGATTTAGAAACGACCACTGAGCTCTTACTCCGCACCTAGGAGGATGCTCAAAAAGCATCCTAGGAGGGGCTTTTCTCTCAAAAGCCCCACAGGATGGCTGTAAAGAGGTCCCGGGCGCCTGCTGCCCATGGCAGATACCCTCTTTCCAGGCAGCCCGGGATCCAGAGCTATTTTCAGGGAGTCTAAGCACTGCAGAGTGGCACCTCCATCCTCCCCTGCACACCTTTCCAGCCCTGGCACAGTACTGGTCGTCCCCACCCCATCTCTGAATCTCACTGAAATAGACAAGTGCAGGGATCCTGGAGGGTAGAGGGAGGGTGGGTGCTAGAGTGGATTAGGAGCCGTTTGTCTACGGCTTTCCAAGCACATGTTAATCACCTGCTGGAAACAGCATGGCCTTTGTGAGATGGATTCCGGCACAAACCCTGGCTCTGTCACGGGATCCGAACCCTAACATGTACTGAGGGATTAGTACGCATGCAACGCTATTCTAAGCATTTCACAGTATTATAAGTATATACAGTATGATACATCTTTAATCAGCACGACAGCTATAATGTAGGTGACATTTTTATCCCCATTCTATAATTAGGAAACTGAGGCACCAGAGGGGCTTAGGAACCCAGCCATGCCACATGCTTTCCAGTAGCTGAGTCTTAGTTTTCCCTTCTGGAAAGCAGAGGTAGCATCTGCCTAAAAGGTCTGGGAGGAGAAGTAAAGAAGACCAAGAATGTAGAGCATCTAGCCCAGGAAGGCAACCCCTGGTCAGGGGTGACTGGTCCACTCTGAGACCATAACTACGGATGTGGTTTCCATAGTGACTACCACGGATGATGGTCATGGTTGCTCACACTGCAGAGGAACGCACAATACAAAGACTGATTTATTTTTGGCTTTGGAAATGCAATTTTTAATAGGCAGGCTCCAACCTATGAACACACTGTCCTCAGTAGTTCATTTATAAGTCAGCTGTTCAGAAACAGAAATACATTTCCCCAGAGAAAGAAGACTGTAAATGCTTAGCTCATTAAAGGCAATTTAATCCATAAGAAAGCAGAACTTCAGTGTTAATATTATTAGTTTCTGTTCTGGGAACATTCATTCACTTAACACCCTTCTGTAATGTACCAGGCACTATCCCAGGAGCTGAACAGAGTTACTGAAAGCATGTCTGTTGCCTCAAGGAGCACACAGTGCAGTGAAGGAAATGGGCATCGATGAGTGATTCTAGTGGAGGGTGACAGGTGGGGTCTGGTGGTGGTAGGAGGACAGGGGTGGGGTAGCTGGGCTGGGGGAGAGGCAGGCGATGGTGATGAAGCGCTGGAGGAAGGGGAAGGGCTTCCCTCTGCTTGGGGTCAGGGCTGGCCCTCACACTTCTCTTTCTGTACTCATACCCCACTTCCTGGGCCCTGCTGCTTTTCTAAGCTCCCCTCCAGGGCATCCAAAAAGTCTCTATTTTCCTACATGATCCATGGCCACAAAATCGAAAGCCCCGTTTTTTCAGTCCAAAGGAATCACATCTAGGTGTCAAAAGGGAGACAATCTTAAAAACAAAAAAGTCTCTGAGGACACGGGGAGGGGGAAGGGGAAGCTGGGACGAAGTGAGAGAGTGGCATGGACATATATACACTACCAAGCGTAAGGTAGATAGCTTGTGGGAAGCTGACACATAGCACAGGGAGATCAGCTAGGTGCTCTGTGGCCACCTAGAGGGATGGGGTAGGGAGGGAGGGAGACGCAAGAGGGAGGGGATATGGGGATATGTGTATATGTATGGCTGATTCACTTTGTTATACAGCAGAAACTAACACACCATTGTAAAGCAGTTATACTCCAATAAAGATGTTAAAAAAAAGTCTCACTAACCTGTGATTAAACTATTACTAAATGTCCCCAAGATCTCTTCATTCTAAGTAGCAGATCGTTCAGAGTTTTTTAGTTCTTTATATAAATGTTTCAACTAGAAAGCACGTGAAAATGTTCCACAGCAGCAGCGGTCACACAGACCAATAAGCCCCACTGGAGGACTGCCCTGGGCACCATTTTCTTTCAGGGATCCTTCCTTCCTCGCTGAACCACGTGTCCTTCAGATCCTGCAAGGATGTCGAGGATGCCGCGCTGTTCTTTTTATGTGCAGTAGCCCGCACGGAGTGCTGCTTCCAGCAAGGGAGGGGGAGTGGTGGTAGACTGGCCGCTTGGCTGGGTCATCTGTAACCCGGAGGGACTCATCCTGGGTGTAGTGGATGATGTGTGATTTCGCGACCCTTCAAACCGAAAACTGAGGGCACATCATGAAGACTATTCAGGAGGGGCTGGAGAACTGCCCAGCTTCCCAGCAAGCCCTCCCTGCAACCCCCAGCCCCGCTCCTGTCACCGAGACCACACCACCAAGCAGAGGTGCCCGTGCTGCTGTGAGCTGTGTCTGGCCTGTGCCACCCCCAGCAGAGACGACCAGGGCGACAATTACCTGATTCTGTTAAAAGCCTCTTTTTGATGACTCGGGACTGAGAGGAGAGATTGTAATTCTAACTCAAGAGGAGGCTCTGAAGTGCTGGGGTGAGGGGACAGGGTGAGGCAGTCAAGAGCGAAGTCAGTCCTCCCAGCTGTGATCACTGGGAAGACTCCTGCTCTGCGTATAGCAACTCCTGGATGAACCGTGCAGGCCTTTTCCAAAGAAATGAATCTCACGATGTGAGATCTTAAGTATTCATTGATTTCTTCGTGCACGCGTGTGTGTGTGTGTGCGTGTATCGTTTTGTGCCCTTTCCATGGTGGCTCATGCTTGCCCTTGACTGCAGGTCTTCTGAGTATGGATACATTTATGGTTACATCTGACCCCCAGCTTACTGACGTCCACATGTCCCGTGAACTGTTATTTATAGTTGTCAGACCACCTCTTCTCATCACAGCCTGGAATCACTGCTGTGCTGAAGGCTGCTTTGCTCTTCAGCGCTGGAATATCAATTTACATAATGAAGCAGGTGAGAGAGCCTCTTGCCTGTTCAGGCGGCCCTGACTGGCGGAGAGAAAGGGATTTGGCCGTAACTGGCAGGAATTAATTTGACGTGCTTTTATAGGGAGAAACGGAAAAAAGCAGAAATTGCTCAGCACGCCCAGTCAAAGCCGCATTTGCACCCTCTGGTGTGTGCGCGCGTTTGCAGTCATGGGTGGGTGTGTCCCGTAAAGACACGTAAGTGGATGACCTTGTGTGTTCAAGTGCATTTTTTTCCCTGGGAGCATCACTCCCTAGTGGCACCTCTGCCCGGGAGGTCTGCGGCCGCAGCGTGCTTCCTAACGCGAGGCTGTTTGCCATCTTGTCCAATTTGTACTCGAGGCCACTAGGAGACATCACTAGACATCACAGCGTTCTCTCTTCAGTACCAGGATGACACCCAGCTCAACGGCTCTCTTGTACTCGGTCCAGAAGAGGCCAAGTCCCAGCTGTCTCACGGTCTGCTGGCAATCAGTTCTTGCAAGAACTGGAACTGCCTTATGCTTAACTCAGAACCCAGTGCCGTGCAAGTGATGAGCTGGGAGATGGGTGAGGAAGTTTGAAAGAATTAAGCATTTAGCACATTTACTATCGAGGTAGTTTCTAGACTTAAGCCATTGATGGTCTCCTAGCCACGAGCACTTCAGAAGCAGTAAGTGAACACAGTTCTTGCTCTAGTTCCCGCCTAAGACGAGGATGGAGGGGGGGAGAATGAGACATTTCCCTCCTCTCCAATTCTTTTCTCTCTCTTGAGAGTAGGATCTTTTCTTTTCTGGCCAGATTAAGTAAGTATGTATATTGGTTACTTCCTGGAAGGGAGAAAACATGGTGCCTGACAACATTCCGTGTCTCTTTGATTCATTCATCCAGGCAACACTCATCAAGTACGTGGCTCTTAAAGGTGCGAGGGGCTGAGTTCAGAAACAAAGACAATAGAGCCCTTGGCTATTCCGAGACTGGAGTGAACAGGAGTCTCCTCTAGGTTCCTGTGCACCCATAGCTGGGCAGAGGGTCTACCCGCTCTCAGTGGGTTGGTGGGGTTCCATAATCACCTCCTTGAGAATCCGAGAAGCCAGGTCAGACAGGGTCCCGTGACGGGGGCTGGCCTGGGTTCTGCTGCCCCAGGCCTGTGTCTCTAGAAGCGTGTCCCTCCTCCCCGTGTCCACACAGAGAGCACATGGGGCTACGGCAGTGCTGTAAGACAGGACGGCTGCAGGCTCTGGAGTCGGCTCTCCCTGGATCAAATCCGATGCCCTCACTTGCTAGTTGTGTGACTTGCGAATTTGCTTATCCCTTAAATGACTCTCCTCATCTATGGAAAGAAGTCGATAACATCTATCGCAAAGGGTGGGCGCGAGGATTAAAGGAGACACAGATGTGAAGAGTCTGACAACAGGCACATAGTGTGTGTTCCTTAAATAGTTCAGTCATTGTTCATTAATAAGGGCCGAGGCGGCCGTGTGTCTGCAGGAACCCCAGGTGCTAACGCCGGGCCAAGTGAAGCCAGCTCTTACGGGACCTGCCCCTGAGCTGTTCTGTTCTCCCCCGTTCTCTGGGGGGCCTGGGGTGGAAGGCAGAGAGTAGGAGAAGCCAGAGGCAGGCAGCACCCACCTTGTGGTGCCGTAGTGAGCCGGCATGGATGCTCTCTGGACAAGGCTGCTGTGCAAAGCAGACTCTTCTCCTGGTCAGGCGAGTTCATGGGTTCCCCGAGAGCCTCTCGGTGAGCACCTTGGTCTCGCTCCCTGAAGGCAGCTGCTCGTCTACATCAACCCCTCCGGCTCCCCCGCTGGCTGCCACCCTCCCACGTATCTCTGGATGGGCAGCTGCCCCATCCTGAGCAGGAAGCCCAGTGGGCAGGTGCCTTTAGACTCACCTCCCTCCACTCCCGGCCCAGACGGGCCCCCTCCTGCCCGAGTGGCCTGACGTGGACTTGAGGGATGCAGACCTGACCTGCCGTGGGTGGGAACCTGTCACCTGGGTCTTCTCAGGTTTGGGGCAAATGCCAGCCTCTCCCCCATTCTAACCACAGGGGGTGAATGCCAAGCTCTCCCAGTGACCCCCTCAAAGCCCCTTCGGTAGGTCTGAGGGGTGGGAGGAAAGGGGAGGGGGCACAGCCCTCCAGTAACCCCCCGCAGAGCGGCTTCCTCTCTCAACCCTTTTCACATGTCTGGTTTCCTGGCTGCGTCCTGCTCAGGTGGCAGCTCTTGCCACCTGGACTTTTATTTCCAGCTGGATGGACAGAGTCCTGTTTCGTTTGAAAGGGTTCCCTGAGTGACTCTGATATCAAGACTTGGCCCTAACCCACACCTTCCTGGGTGTCGCCAACACAGACAGGTCCACATGGACAGACTAATCCTATAATGATTACACAGAGGACCCAGAACCCCGATTTTCCTCCTCCCGACTCTGCCTCCTGAAAGTCTAAGCTGCCTGCACCTCGGGGACCCTCCATGTGGGCAGCTCTCAGGGTCACACTGGCCTGGAGCCATTGCCCTTGACACTCTGCATCTGATCTTCCCAAATAGGGCAGAAGAAATGTCTGAGGCTATGGTGCCTGTAGAGCATGAGCTGTCTCTCCTGGGCTCTCTGTGACCCTCGCTGGAAAGGAAACCTTGACATGAATTGTAGAAGAAATGGTTGGGCTTCCCCAGCCTCAGGATCTCTCAGCCACCACCCTCACCCCGCTCCAAACACCCGCTTCCCTACCTTCCTGGCCCTAGCACATGCCCAGGTAGCCCCGCTATGCAGAAGGCTTCCCAAAATACAACAGACTGCACATGGGCCACTGAGGCCCTTGCCCACCTCTCTTGCCGCCATTATGGGGTGGAGGGTGTACTGGAAGCGCCAAAAGACCAAAACAAAGGCCCAGAGCCAGCCCGGGCCACAGTCTGCACTGTGAATACAATTCTGACGTCTCTAAAACTTGATTCATTTTAGGCCCGATGCCTTTGGCCACATATAAATTTTCACGGCTGCGTTAATTTGTCTCAAAGGACTTGAACTTAGTTGTCCAGAAGTGAAACACTAATTCTTAATAAATCCTCAAAACACAAGCTAAGATTTCATCAGCCTGTAAAAGCTGCCATCTTGGTAGCTTTTAGTAAAGCTACTCATAGTAAAAGTTACGGAAACATTTATTTCTAATTTTTGTTTTTAACCAGAGAGAAAAGGATGTTGAGGAACTCTCTTATTTTTCTTGGACATCTGTAAACTTCGGAATAAAAAAACTGCTTTCAACAGTTAGCTAAATGCAACAGCTCACTTCTCTCAGAACCAGAGACTTGACCATAAGTATATTTGAACTTCTATGGGATTCCCCAGGGCCGCTTGCTCTTCCCAACCTGGAAGAGATGGCCTGACCAGAGAGGTCCCATATGGAAGCCACACAGATAAATTCAAGGACCTGACCAGTTCAGAGACACACTCACTATTTTCTCCCGCTCTCAGCACACTCAAAACTTGAGTACTGCACTTGGTGGTACATGCTTTGAGTTTTGTTAATAAAATTGTTTGTTGTCTATTGCTGGCTTTCACTTGGGGTCAATTCAGGTGGGGAAACTGTGAATTCATCCTCATGCTAATCTGTGTAGTAGCAATTTAAAAAAATGTCATGGCTCCAGGAAGGCATCTATCTCTCCAATACCTTGCACAGGACCACCTTTCTAAGAAGAGATACACAGAGCAGATCTAGCTTACGACTGGGCTCTGATGTTTGTTTTTCTTTTTTTCTTTCCTTCCTTTTCTTTCTTTTCTTCTTCCTTCCTTCATTTCATTTTTGTTTCATTTCACAAAATGATGGTTCCACTAATGTCAGCAGAATTTGAGACAAAAGTTCCTTTCTTTTCCAGGTAAAGACGTCCTTTCTCAGATCAACTCTGTAAAATGGAAGTTCCTACGGACGTGGGAAACTTGCGTTCCTTATGCAGCTTGGTTAAGTGTCAAGTTCCTAACTACCCAGTTATCCTGTTATCTTTATGTAGTTTTGGAGGATGGAGATACACATATCTATACACACATACGCACACACATACATGCATATGTGAGTGTGCACTCCTATGTAACAGGGAAGATACATTCATCTACATGAAGAGAGAGGACACCTGTTTGCCTTTGATGAGCAAAACATCACTTGTGCCTCATGATCAAATAACGTCCCTTGCAGTCCCGTGATACGAACAGCACAGTGAAATCCAGAATATAAGAGGGCTGCGTTAATAATATTTTCCCCAGAAGAGTTGTGAAAATGATACATCTTACAAAAACATGTCCTCAGTCCCCTTTGACAATGGCCTCCCTGCTCAGAGGTCTAGTAGAAGGCTGCACAGGGAGCGTACACACAGATAACATGCTACATACTGGGAGAAACTAACAGTACTCAGGCCCAAGGACAGAGCAAAAGGGAGCACACAGTGACACGTGGGATTTTTATTGTCTCCTTAAAATTAGCCAGCAGGGAGAAGACTCCCTCTGGGTGCAAACCATATCTCTGCAAATCTTCAGGGTGACGTAGATCTGTTCTTCCAAGCAGAGGAGATTAGTGGGAAGAGGAACTGAACTGGATTCTGCTGTAAGAAATACCCGCTTTGGAAGGACGGGGCTGGGTGGCTGACAAGGGCAGGTGAGTGAGAGCTCCAGGGTTTAAGGGGGGCAAGCCCCTTGAGAGTGCTGGTTACAGGAGGGGCACTGAGGCCCCGTGTTCGTTTCCTGTGGCTGCCATAACAAACCGCTGGTGGCTTAAAACAATACAAATTTATTCTCGCACGTTCTGGAGGCCAGGAGTCCAAAATCAAGATGTCAGCAGGGCTGCGCTCCCTCCATAAGCTCTAGGGGAGAATCCACTCCTTGTCTCTCCTAACTTCTGGTGGTTCCAGGTGTTTCTGCGACTGCCACACTCCCGTCTCTGCCTCTTACTTCTCCTGGTCTTCTCTTCTGCGTCAGCTCTCTCTCTGCCTTTCTCTCATAAGGACACTTGTCATTGGATTTAGCAGCAATCCAGGACGGTCATAACCTGAGATGCTCAACTTAATTACATGTGCAAAGATCTTTTTTTTCCAAATAAGGTCACCACTCACAGGTTCCAGGGATTAGCATGTGGACGTATCTTTTGGGGGACCACCATTCAACCCCTAGAAGCCCCAAGAGTATAGCAGAGGTGGGAGGTGAGGTATCCTGTGTGGGAAGTCACAGAAGGTCAGGACGCAGGTGGTCATTCAAGGAGAGGAGGGCAGAGTGAAGCCTGATGCTATAAAGGGGACACGAGAAGGAGAGGAAGGGGACCCTGGGGCTCCCTCGGGAGCTCAGCAATCAACACGGGGACACCCGTATCCCTGGACCGGGAGGGTGGCCACTGCTAAGCCTTACTGGATGCCTCGGTCAAGGCAGCCAGTCGAGAACGGACTCGGGAATTAGAGTTCACGGGGGCCAGCTGGGGCCGTAAGCAGTCCCGTTCTCAGATAAACCTGGAGAAGTGCTGAGAGCTGACCCTTGGCAGCAGAGCTGGGCTGCTTAAGCCCCAGGGCTTTGTTCTGGATGCATCTGGATGGAGGCCGCCCTGGCAGGAATGAGTGGGTTCAGTACTTGGGGTGGTGGTCCATGCATTGGACCGGCTAATTAGGTTCAGCTAATTAGGAGACAAAGGGGCACGTGTCCCTTCTCCCACCCATGTGTGTCCTGTACCCCGTACAGTCCCAGGGTTTGGGGAGTTTTCTTCTCTTGTCACTTCCTCCAGAACTGCTCTTGGCCAGCTGTAACAAAAGGACCAGATGCCCGACAGCTCCAAGGGACTCCATGTAATAAATCACACCCTTTTTTCCCTCAGCTACCTGGAGGCCCAGCCCAGGCCCTCATTTCTAGGTCCCCGGCTAGTTGGTCATTCCTGCTGCTTTCCCTGGTGAGCTACTTTTAGCTCACTATTCCATGACCTGACCAAGATGGTCTGGGCCAGGACCAGGGTGTGACAGATCAGGCTTGAGGTCAGCTGCCTCCCACTGGCTTCTGGCCTAAAGTTAATAGGGCAAGGAAGTACCATTTGTACAGTGGCAAGCAAGGCCCATTTCCTCACCCATGCTCAAATGCCATCCAAGCATCACACATCAGTGTAGTTGTGGCGTAAATATCTTATCCCCAGGCTGGCTTTCTTCCAGGATGCACACTGACACATTTGTTTGCGTGCTGATTTAAAAAGTCATACACTGCCTATCTGCCAGAAGGACATAAGACAGCTTCCAGACTCTATGGAACTTCTCAGAAACTCAGAATAATCATTATCTAGAAAAGCCACGGGGTTCTTCCTTAGTTTTTAGAAAGCTATCCTGATTGCACCTTCAATGTTGCAGGCGAAGATGTCTGCCCTCATTAACCAGATAAACACCTTTTGGCATTTAAAGTTCATAAAGTTCCTGTAGTTCCTTGAGGAAAAGAACAGCAAAATACAATGCGGGCGTATGTCACACTGGTGGCAGGAATGTGTAAGGTAGGACGCAGCCTTGGGAGCCCCCTGGCCTGACGGCAGCCCCTAGTGACCTTGGCAGCCTCTGCCTCCCTGCAGGCTTCCTTCACCCCCTGAACCTACCACTGACGCTTCTCTGTCCTGCTGCCACCCCTCTGCCACCCTCCAACAGTGGCTTAAAGCTCATGGTCACAATAGGCCCAGGCTAAAGTCCATCTGTGGGCCATTAGCCTGCCCAGGTCCACGAAAGCACCACCATTCTCTGTTCAAAGGAATGCCTCTGAAAGACTTATTAAATAAGGGGCAAATGTTAAAATACTATCTAATTATTTTGGATCAGTTAATCAGATAGCTCCTCTTTAACAGAGGAAAAGGATCCCACTTGTTAAGCTTCGGGAAGGTAGATGGGAAGGTCAGGAAGAAAGAGGATCAACTGGAAAGAACACTGGAATCTGAACACGGTGGCACACGGCTGAGGGGCTGTTGGCCAGCCAGGAACATCAGAAGGGCAAATGACTTAACCTCTCCAAGCTTCAAGTTCCTCATCTACAAATGAAGGTATGATTATAAAAGCACCATTACATAAGAAATCTATGTAATGTATTTGGCATTACGCCTGGCTCCCGAGAGCTGAAAAAAATGTTTGCAGAGATATCAGTGTTGAAGTCATATTAATAATAATGATAATTGCTATTATTATTATCAGTACTAGTAGTGGAGGTAGTAATAGCAGTCTTGGCAGTGGCAGTGTATGGTGACCTGAAGGTCATTGAATGAGAGGGTAGGAGATTCAATGAGGAAGTGGGTGGGGTGCAGGGGTGTCAATACCAATCCTTAGCTGTGTCGTAACTTTGTCTGGGATTCACTACAAGGAGACATCCTGGCAAAGTGACTTTTAAAGCCAAATACACAGGAACTCAAACCCTGGCTCTGTCACTTGATAATGTATGACTTTAGGGAATCACGGAAGTTCCCAGAGTCTCAGTGCCCTTATTTGTAAAATGGGAATAGTCATACCTGATGAAGATTATTCATATAACATATATGTAAATACTCAATGTATCCAGTGCCCAGAAAATATGTCTCCTGTTCGCCTGGCCAAACTCTCCTCTATACTGTGGTTGGCCAACTGCGAAATGAGAAATCCATCCGGATAGCTGAGAATATGAGAATGAGCATTGTGGGCTCTTTGTTAAGAGAAGAAAGATGTCACCAGCTTCCTTATATCCTCCTCCCACTGGGAGAGCTGATGGAATGTACAGTAGGGCTGCTAAATGTAAGAACTTGCACCCATATTTAGTTATAGCATGTAGTGGAATAATTCTGAATTCAATGATGTAATGTGCTATTGCAAGATGGAAGCCATCCAATAAAAAAGGAGCCCCCAAATAGGATTTCATGGAAATTTAACTCTGAACATTCTGACTTTGTACCTTAACATAAATGAGATCTGGGAACATTTTCCTGCCATAAAATTGAAGATAATTCCTTAAAATATCTAAATCTAATGACTACAAATATCTCCCCATCATCACTCCAAAATATTTATCATTTGGTCTGAGTTACATAGAAGATATGTCATCCGTGATAGTCAAAACAAGTATAGAAACCCTTCTCCACTTTAAATGTTACCTTCCTTGATGAAAATTTCATGACACTGAAAAAAGAGTCTTCAAAATCACCTCATTTCTGTTCTCAATGTTATCGTTTTGAAGACTTTATTATTTTCTTTTGCTAAATTCACAGAACATACTTCCTCTCGTGTAAGTCATTCTCAAGACTTAGCTTTCTTTAGGTGTTTTGAAGTAAAATTGATAAGAATTTTGACATTTTAAGTGCACTTTCAGAAAACTCTCTGACTTATAAAACTGTTCCTGACACTGATCTGCAGTTGTATGTCATTGGTTACTTAAATGTTTTCTATACTTCTGTAAATTATGTTGACACTTTCTGGTCAGATGCTATTTTGTCATTTGCGGAGTTCTGAAATGGATCAGATAATCATTTTCAAACTGAACAGCTGTTAAAGACTTCTTGCTCTCTTGCTGCTCTCTTTGCCTGTAATGCCTAGTCCACTGCTCTGTGCAAGAGACTCTTAAATGAGTATACCATCTCTCCCTCTCTCCCTACAGACTTTTTGTAAAAATGATAACCAAGTTATGGTCACTGACCCTGTGAAGCTCATGGTCAAATAAGGGGAGATATGGACAGGTACACGTCTGTAGATTACAATGTGGGAGACAAGTGCTATAATAAAGGTATGAATGATTGCCACGACAGAGGAGACGATGGCTAACTTCCCAGATGAGCCCAGATGAGAAGGCTTTACAAATAAAGGGATCTCTGATCTGTGTCTTGCAATTTCAGTAGGAGTTTGGTGAGTGAAGAAGTAAGGAGAAGAACACCCCAGGCAGACGCAGAGAGGCATCGCTGGGAAGGATAAGGAGGCAAGGATGCCTAGAACATAGGATGCAAGAGTCTACGCAGTGGCTGATGAGACGGAATTGCTGGTGCACACTGGGAATCATTTGTAAAAGCTCTGAGCGCCACGCCTGAAAAAAGTTGCCTTTATTCTGTAAGCAATGGAGCCACTCAAGTTCTTTAAGCAAAGATGGGATCCAACTTCTCAGAACATAACCAACGTGGTGTGGAGGACAGACAAGGGGCAGAGCCTCTCTGTTCAAGCAGCCCAGAACAATATGTGCTTTCCAAACCACAGAAGGGAAAACAATCTCCCTCCATCTCAATTATGCTTAGTTCAAGTAGAAAATCATTCAGTTGTTGCCGGATGGCCCTTGAGAGGATGAGAAACATAAATACAGTGTCCTAACCAATTCTCAGAGGAAACGAAAGAAAACACTGTGATAATTGTGGTGGATCCCCTACTTAACTGTCCAGAGTCCCCGGATGGGCTGTGGCCCACCACCCTTCGACCATGTTATTCACTGCATGGTGACACGGTCCCACCACACTCTGCATGGGGACATAATCCGCCACACCTCTGCCGTTCCCTGATGGGAGGATATGGTCCTCCGTACCCCTGACAGATCCACACGTGGGGACATGGTCTGTCACGCTTCTGCCACATTCGTGTCTTAGGGCGGCCGTGGCCCACCTCAGCTCCGCCACATCCAAGTACGGAGCCTGGGAGATCAGCTGTTCTTAGCACCACGACTGCCCAGGTCACAGAAATAGGCACAAAAATTAGTTGTAGAAAGGGATGAAGGGAGAGGTCTAGCTCAAAGTTTCTGAGAGGATCAAAACGGTAAAGGAAGGATGCTGACAAAGGAACAAGGAGAGAGAGAAAGGTTTAAAGTGAATTAAGTAATAGATGGGTGAATATCTGAAGAAATGCATAATAAATCATGAGTTAGAAGAAAAGAAATAAAAAAAAAGCTTAAAGATAAGGGAGAAGGAAATAGAAGAGAGGGAATGCTTTTGAAAGTAAGGAAGAAAAATAAAGTGAAAAGGAAGACAAACCAAAGAAAGAGCCAACCTAAAGAGGTGAACATCGTGAGTGTTCCATGCATGTGTGTGTGTGTGTATATATATATATATTTTTTTCATTCCCTTAAGAAGCTGTTTATCTTCCTTATGCTTTTGAACGTCCCTGGTGAGTAGTGATGAGTAGATGGAGAAATCATAACTTGAGTCCCCAAAGAGAATATCTCCTCCTTTTCATTCTTCTCCAACCATCTGCTAAGTGATTAAGGCTTTGTCTTGGGAAAAGCTGACCCATGTGATAAAGCATGAACTACATATGACCTATGTGGTCTAAACACACATCTGTCTATATCACATAGTTTCATCCTGGGGGAAGGGGTGGGAAATCACATTTTCTAAATCTTAAGGAAACGGAGAAGAGGAGACATTGTAAGTGAAAGTCTCCAGAGTGATTTGGGGTATCCAGGGGCTCTCCTGGGCACTCCAGGAAGGTAGCCGCTAGTACTGGGGTTGGACCAGAGCTCCCACGGAACCTGTGTTGCTTCCAGCAGACCTAGAGAGTCACATGTACTGAGCCTGGGTTTTACACATCCTCGCCCAGAGAACATGGCAACCAGCAGACGCTTACTTGCCTTCCTCTCTTCACGGCACAGGCCAGCAGGGAGGCCTGCGGTTGGTATGGGGACAACCCATTCATCGGCACCCCCCGATCCAGTTAAGTAGCAGCTACCTTTCTTCAGGACACAATGAGAACAATCCTTCTCCTCGACCCTGGGAACCCGCGAGCGTGCAGAGGAACAAAGGGGGAGGAAAATGAGGGCCGTGACGGGCCAGCACCCTCAGCGTGGGTGCGCGGGGCGGCCCTCTAGTAACAGCCCAAAGGTGCAGCCTGGTGCTGCTGCTAGGCCTCCTGAGCGCCCCGGACAAGAGGAACCCTGTACGCAGAAAACCGCTACACACCAAGCCCCTCATTTGCGGCCCAGGGCGCGCTGGGGACAACCTTTCACAAATGAGAAGGCGAACGTGAAGTAATATTATTTCGGTGGGGAAACTGAATTCTGCTCCTGTGTCCCAATTTCAGGAGCCATAAGGAAGAACGGTCGATTCTAAAGGTTTAGGAAATTAACAGGTCCGTGAGAGCTCCGAGTATGGCTGAGAATGGGACCGGGGCAAAGATGGGAGGTTTCAAATGGTGCTCTTACCTTTTTGTCACTCAGGCCGGAAACCTGGTCCACATACTCCTCTTGGATCATGAAGGCAGCTAAGTTGGCAGTGTAGCTGGCCAGGAAGATGACAGCAAAGAAGGCCCACACCGACACCATGATCTTGGAGGTGGTCCCCTTTGGGTTCTGCACCGGGACGGAGTTGTTAAACACCAGACCCCACAGTAACCAAATAGCTTTGCCGATGGTGAAAGATGGGCCACCTGGCTCTGGCAGGACAAAAAAGACAAGGACAGAAGGTTAAGACAGAGTCACTGGTTCTATTTAAACTTACAAGTACATAGAGCTGGTAAGTTCCTGCTCAGAGCAGGAAACCTGCCAGCAAAGCCCCAGCCCTAAAGCTACCCTTAGGCAGCTTTTTCAGTTGAGAGCTTGTGTCTCTCTTCTCCTGGGACCCACAGGAAGGTGCAAGAGAAAAACCAGAGGCCTGGGGTGTGTGCGGGCTCTTACTCCAACCAATGATCATGACTCAGCCAGGGCGCCATAGGAGCCAGCTTCCTGCCCTGATGGATGTAAGACCCTGGAGAGCCCGTCAAGACTGAGTAATGAAGGCAACCATCCCACTGTGGTCACACTTGCATCCTCATCACCACGTTCCCAGAATTTGTATTTGTATCTACCGAGAAAGCCTTTCAATTTCAAAGACGGTCAGCAAGGGCTTCCCTGGTGGCGCGGTGGTTGAGAGTCCGGCTGCCGATGCAGGGGACGCGGGTTCGAGCCCCGGTCCGGGAAGATCCCACATGCCGCGGAGCGGCTAGGCCCGTGAGCCATGGCCGCTGGGCCTGCGCGTCCGGAGCCTGTGCTCCGCAACGGGAGAGGCCACAGCGGTGAGAGGCCCGCGTATCGCAAAAAAAAAAAAAAAAAAAGACGGTCAGCAAGAACCTTGTGGGGTCTTTTTCTCCCACTAGTCATAGATCTCCTCCAATTTTATTCACAGATGCCGCTTTGAACGCAGTTGATCCTGATTCTCCTGTGGCTTCCAGCTCTTAGCACTCAATGTTTTGAAGGCAGCCTTGACCTCACTCCAGTGCCAACGCCTCCCATCTGGTTCCCTCCAGTAGGGCCTGCCTTCTGTGTAAAAGAATACCAGGCGGCCCAGAGAGTCTGCCAGAGATCCCTGGCTTGGCCACATGTATCTGAGGGTGGAAAGGTAGGCTGCCTTTGTCCTCCACCCGACCTTCACACAGATCACGCAGGGCTTCTGCACACGTATTTATTGTGGCCTCTCTGCTTTCTCTGCTTGGCGATGGTGAAATCTTGCCTGCTGTCTGGGCCTGCATGCAGCCCCTCCGCTGCAGAAACGAGCACCTGCCTGCACAGTTTCACAGCACATCAGCACAGGTGTTTCGATGCTATCTGTGGTCCTGAGAGCATCTGCTCAGCCACCTAAATCATCAGTGACTACACATGTCGAGCCTAAGGTCTAACTGTGCACACGCATCTGTGCGAGTGGACCTTATTTCTTGGAACAGGTGCATAACTAAAAAACTGTTTATAAATCAAAGTTTTGTGCGTTGTAAAATGCCCCAAGGAGACTTGATAGTTAAAGCGGCCCCATGTTGAATTCTCTGGCGAAGTCAAGCATCCTTCGGTAAAGTGAGTAATCGTAAGCCCTGGCTCTGATTTTTGTGTCTGAATTTTTGCCTCTTTGATTTTCTTTGCGGGGTCGGGGAGGGCGAACACTAGCTTTGGCTCTTGACATTGTCAACATGTGTGTGTACTCTTGAGCTTCTCGGACGTCTCTCTTGTTACTAACGCCCACCGGGGTGGGGAGTAGTCATGGCTTTTGGATGACCCTTTGGCACAGGCAGGAAGCCCCTGACTATTCCGCATTGTGGAGGCATCCAAGTGTCCACCCCAGAAGGCACACCCCAAACGAGAAGGTAGGTCTACACCTGGAAATACCTCAGTGCAGGGGTGGCTCATAGCCTGGACGTGAATTCAACGGAAGCACAAGGGGAGCTTTGACAAAATACTGACACACCATCCCCAGAGATTCTTACTAAACTGGGGTGAGGTGCGGTGGTTATTGTAACATGCAGCCAAGGTAGAGAACCACTATTTTGAAACATACAATGGTTCAAGTCCCGCTCTGGACTTAGTGAATCAGAATATTAGAATATGAGGTCTATGCATCTTTGTCTTTTAAGTGCCCCATAGGTAATTCTTATGTGTAGCTGGGGTTAAGAATCTTTCCTCTTTGACGCATAATTCCAGGATAGAGCTCACATGGTGGATGGGAGAAGACGCAGAGAAGGCATAATATTTCCTAATCCTGGTGCTCTCAGGAAGTTTTAGAAGAGATATCTATAAGGACACCTTGGCCCCCTTCAGAAATCTAGTAAACTTTTTGTGAAGTCTCATAAATGCCTCAAACACATGGGTAGCCCTCACATCTCTGGACCTTCCTAGCCAGGAAGATGGACCACCCCCAAGAGTAGCCATCTCCCAGCCATTTTATTTCAAATACCCAACTCCTCTACCTCCTGGCAGAGAGATGTAAGCCGGGGACACATGTTTTGGGGATCTTGTACCTCAGAGGTTATCCTTTGGCTGTGGAGAGCTGTTTCAGCCACAACTACCCTGCATGTACCCTGGGGTAACCTGTTTTTTCTTACTCTTGATACATGTGTCTAATCTGCCTTGTTAGCACATCTGATCGGACAGACTGCTCGTAGCCTAAGGTTATCAAAAGAGTTTCCTCTGACATGTTTATGTTACACGTTTCTGCTGCCAGCTTTGATCTCACTTGCTTAGGGGTGGAACTGGGCTTGGGGTCAGGCTTGAGGCAGGGAGGGGACATACAGATTCAAACTAACATCTAAATTGGGGTCTTTGTGTGTGTGTGTTTGCTTCTTGTTGTTTATTTGCTTTAATAATGGGAAATGATCAGAAAGTTTTGGAATCTACACAAGTTTTTGTTAAGGGGTTCAGTCACATAGTCTAGGTAATAATAGAAGAAAGATAAAAGTTTTCACATTCTTGCTCTACTAAGTTTGGGCTACTTAATAGAATGGCTACATGTACATAAAACTTAAAAGACTAGAAGTATATATACCAATATATTAACAGGCATTATTTCTTGCTGATAAACTTACGGGTGATTATTTTTAGTTTTATCTAATGCATTTGCAAATCTTTCATAAATTCCACAATAAACTTTAAAAGTCAGGATAAAGCTCCACTCTTTCCAAGTGAACAGATGAGTAGAATGTTACAAGTGTATCCGTCACTATTTTTTTTTTTTTTTAGTGGTACGTGGGCCTCTCACTGTTGCAGCCTCTCCCGTTGCGGAGCACAGGCTCCGGACGCGCAGGCTCAGCGGCCACGGCTCACGGGGCCAGCCGCTCCGCGGCATGTGGGGTCTTCCCGGACCGGGGCACGAACCCGCGTCCCCTGCATCGGCAGGCGGACTCTCAACCACTGCGCCACCAGGGAAGCCCTCCGTCACTATTTTTAAGGTATATTACTTTCATGTGAATTAGTCTTCTACTTACTTCTCAAGTTAAAGAACAATGGTAATCCCAATTGTCACTGTACATTTAGCAATTAATATTTTCTGAACACCAAGGTAAAATGAAAAACCATAGCACTGATGAGAAACCCTTAATTGGGGTCTTTCTAACGAGTCACCAAGGTGGTGACCTTGAAGACTGAGGGTTAGGGCGGAGGCAGGCAGCAGATGAGGGGCACAGAGATTCCGATCTGAGAACTAGAGAAAGGCAGAAAGGCAACGTGTACAGCTGGCCTTACCTCTGCCATCGGCGAGGCACCTGTTGTAACCCACAGGGCTAAAGTACTCGAAGACGAAGACGGCCACGGCGGAGACGATGAGTAACATCACGAACATCATGACCCACACGTCGGCGCTGAAGGGCTCTGGGGAAGCAAAACATCGGCGCTCAGGGTTAACGCAGAGAACAAACAGGTCCCGATTGACTCGCGTGTTCATTCACTCGCGCGACTCCTATCTTTGGGGAAACAAGCCAAAGGTGTGTGCGTCCCTTCAGAAAGCCAGGGCCTGGCTTAGGGAGGAAGGAGTAAGAGGCTGTGTCTGAGCGTCTCCCCCCCCGATGGGCGTGTCGAGGCTTGTTTTCGTTCAAACATATGAGAAGGATGGCCTCTTGCCTGTCCTTTCTGAGACTGTACAGATGGTTTCTGCCATGACTGGACCAATATCTGGGTCTTTTGGAAAACAGTGGAACTAGAATAAGTACTAGACATGGATAAGTGAGTCGTGTTGGACTGGCTCTTGGTTTGCACTCCTATCTATATGCCACACCCCACAGCTGGACCTGGAAAAGTTTTCGCCAATGCTTCCGAGCCTTGAGGCCAAGTTCATTCTCAACAAACTTGGTTACTCTTTGTGGCTTGAATTGGTTCAGTAATAATTAGGCACAATGAATAACTCCCTTGCCCCCTTGCTTCACTTCTCTTAAACTTTCCAGCCTAGATTTGCTTTTTCAACCTGGTTTGACGTGGTATATTTTATTAGACATCATTAGTGTAGGAGAATACGTCAATGTTAAAAAAAAAATCCATCCACATTAAGTATCAGTGTCTACAACACTGGGAATTTAGCAAATGACAAGGGGACATGATAATCAACAAAACAACCTCAATCTAGTCCCTATTTCCAGGTGACAAGGTTGATGGGACAAGAACAGGCAAGAGAGTAAGAATGTTCTACATATGCTTTCTTTAACTTTCTAAAATCATTTTTGCTGACTCTCTTCCAGTTGATCTAAATCTCTCTGGCTCAGACGTGTCTAGAAATTGAATACTGAATTCCAGGAGCCCTCTCTCTGGAGGCCTGTAAAAAGAGACAATCACTCTTCGGTCCCATAATACAATGCTTCCTCAATTGTGCCTCAAAATAGCCTGGCCTTTTTAGCTGTCACATCGCACTGTAAATTCAGAACTAAGTGAATTAACATGCTGTTTCCTCCACCTTCCAAATCATTAATAAAGATGAAACTGAAAGGGGAGGGAAATGGGCTGAAAATTAGAAAATATTTCCTTATTTTGAAACCTACTTTACTTTTGAACTCCCAAGGGAATTATAAAAGCCTGGTCACTTAATTAATTTAACAGGGACCTTGATATGGCACACACTGACTGTGAAATGCACAGAAATGCAAAACCTTTCGGTGGCAGCCAGAGATGCGAAGGTGGAAGGTACAACTCAAAGCCTCTGTACGGTGGAATAGAGACCCTCTCCTCCTTGGGTCTGATTGATTGAAATCCTGCTCTGGTCCCAGTTTGTCCAAGATTAGGAAACAACTGAGTAAAAGCAGTGTCTCTATGCTTTCTTTCCCCCCATTAAGCCCAGAGCAACTTTTGGTACACAAAATACAAAAAAATATTTGTGTTGGTCTATATAGTTTAGAAAGTACTTTCACCACATAGTTTCTACTATCCTTTAATGGCCCTTTCATTATGGATGATTATATCTATTTTACAGAGCAGTAAACTAAGACTTAAGAGGTCCCAGCCCTTTGTAAGTTCATACTCAGGAGGTGGCAGAGCCAGGTTATGAACAGAGGGCCTCTGAAGGCAAAAGTCTGTGCTTTTCCATTTTATATCACATCTTAGTCTCGGCCCACTGCACTGTTTCCCGATTTTAGGAGTCGAGCTCTGAAATGCCCCCATGTGTACTAAAACACAGGCTGCAAGGGCAGCCACATCTGGGCTTTAATCCTGGATCTGCTCCTTACTAGCTGAGAGACGGTTGGAAAATTGCATAACCTAGGATTCAGTTTCCTAAGCCATAAACTGGGTATTATAGTAGTGTCAATGAAGTAATATAATCAAAGTTTGTACAACGATGCCTGGGCCTTCACATAGCAAGTGTTCAATAAAAAAAAAGTGTTGGTATCCTTTAGAGAGACTGTGACTGGTCCAAGGGCTTTCAGCTTGTTTATGACCAAACCAGCTTCCTATCTCCTAGCCCAGTGGCCTGTTTTCAAGGTGACATTTTATTTTCCAATCCCTTTGCTCTCACAGCCCCTGCCAAAAATATGGGGTATGAGCTCACAACAGACCTCATCTAATTGAAATCTTGGCCTCGTCTCACCCAGTCTTATATCAAACGGAAGGCGTTGACACATAAGTAATGCTGGAGAGCGAGGTACAGGTTCTATGGGGAAGGATGGGGTCGGTGGGCGGGAGAATCGGAGCAGCTTTATCTGGCAAAGCCTCCAAAAATTCACGTGAAAACAGAAAAACTTTTGTTTTTGGTAGCACTGAGCTCCGCTCTTGAAGCTAATTTGAAACAAACAGGTATCTGAATGATATCCAGAATTACACATCATTAAAGCAGGAAGCAGCTTCAGAGATCAGCTAGTCGAAATGCCTTCTTCTGTGGATGACGAGACTGGATCCCAGGATGGAGCAAGTTTGTTCAAGGTCAAATGCAGGAGTGAGACTCAAGTAGGACCCCTGGTTACCGGTCCTGTACTGTTTTCTTACCGGGTACCATGCCTTCCTATTTTTGAGGGTATTCTTCAGTTTTCATGTTGGAGAACGATCAATTCTGGGGTTCCCCAAAATGAAATCCCTGGCTGAGGGAAGCTCCTGGAAAATCAGCTCCTGCACCTGTTCCTCATTCCCTCTACTTGTCCCTGGGTCCATGTCCTTCACGCCTGCAAGCCCATCGCTCACCTAAGAAGGCAGAAGGTGAGACGGTCCCATTGCTGCGTGACACCATGACACTGATGCCAGTCTCTATGAAGGGCACGGAGAAGTCGACCACCTCCGATCGCTCCTCGTTGATGGTCAGCGACCCCACTGCCATGTAGGCCCTCTTCATGACCACCTGGGGAGAAAAACGCAAGGCTCCAGTTAGGGCATCCAAGAAGGCAATGGGCCACCATGCAGAAAATATTTGGAGCTCTACAGTGCTTTCCTTTGTAGGGTGGGAACAGTACATTTCATTTATAGCCTTCCTTCGGTATCTTCCCTCGGTATTGGTTCCTGGACCCGCCGTGGACACCAACACCTGAGGACGCTTAAGTCCCAAAGTCAGCCCTTCTTATCCGCAGATTCCACCAACTGAAGACTGTAGACACAGTACAGGATCCACGGTTGGCTGAATCCACAGATGCAAAACCCACAGGTAAGGAGGGCCGACCATATATTTACTGAGAAAAATCTGCTCACAAATGGACCACATAGTTCAAACCCATGTTGTTCAAGAGTCAGCTGTACTATTTTATATTTTCTAAAATTTATAAAATGAGCGTTTTAAAAATATTTAAATGAAACACGGAAATGGCCCTTAATTCCTGACACGTACCTCTCCAATCATACCATTCCAGGTTCCATTGATTTTCTTCCCATGCTTGCCATTGGTCACCAGATAAAGATCATAGGTGAACTTCACAGATTTAGAAATTTTCTTAAGGATGTCAATACAGAAGCCCTTGCAGCATTTTTTGATGTAACCTGGCTCCTCATCTGTTTTATTTCTAACCAGGTAAAGAAACAAAAAACAAAAACAAGGCTTTTATACAAGAGGCAAAATATTACCCTTGCCAACCACAAAGCAGGCCCTCCTTCACAGCTCAGCACAAGTTATGTCAGGCCCGGGTGAGGACATAAATCAGACCACAGAACTGCCATAATCTCATCACCTCATCATACTGGACCATGTTTTCTCATACTTTTAAATGCTCCTTGGAAGTATAACATATATCAGGAAAGTGCACATATCCTAAGGGTTCAGCTGGATGAATTTTCATACACTGAACCCACCCATTTAACCAGAACCCAAATTCAAATACAGAAGAGTTACCAGCACCTTAGAGGCCTCTTGTTCTCCCTTGCAGGCCCTTCCCACCCTCACCAAAAAGAACCATTATCCTGACTTCTATCAGCATAGATTAATATTATCTATTTCCAAAAATGGTTCTAAAGACATGCTGGCCTCAGAAAACATCTTTCAACACCAATGTAAACTTAAATCTCCACGAACTTGAGGTCCCGGTCACTGAGACCTCGCAAGGCCCCAGAAACGATAACATAGCAGTAATTCTCCCGGGTCATGATCCGGACAGAACCAGATGCCAGACCACAGGGCTGCCAGAAACTCCACTGCTCAACAGTAACGAAATTCAGACATGGTGTCCAATTCATTCTGTGCCTCGGATCCCAGCCGGGTGCTGACAGCTGGGGCAAATCTGACTTTCCCAGGCCACGTACTCAGAGATGATGCGCTTCTGACAGGGCACCGTGTTCCTCATGCAAGTTCCACTCAGGGGGTCCACGCTTTCCACAATGACGAACGGGGCCTCCTCCAGCGTTACGATGCTCAGATGGTCATCTTCCTGCTCTTCCGTCTCAGGACACATTCGGGGCCACACGTAGTACTTCATCTGCAGAGACTTGTCTTTCCACTTGCCCACCTGCACAGGGATAAACAAGGACTCAGAAACCACTGACGGAGACAGAGCTGCTTCTCCTGGCCTCCCCCGGGAAGCTGTTAAACGAAGTCCAAAGATGCAGGCATTGTCCACAATAGAGACGAATCCTCCTTAGACCACATGCTCAGGATGAGACTTACTGCGTCCAAATCTAAGAAAGGCAGGCTCTTCATCTACCCGCCCACTGGCCAAACACGTGCCCGGCACTCTGCTAAACCTCGTGGCTTAAAGAAGCATCTTTCTGCCCTTTGTCAGGTTCACGCTGAGTGAAGGAGTCAGAAATGTAAGCAAATGTTTACAGCACCGTGTGATAAGTGCTAAAACTGAAGCCTGTCCCAGTGCTGGGAGGAGGCCAGAGCCTCCTGCCTTGAGTGCCTATTGGTGTTTTCTCCTCAGCTGTAACAAAGAGCAGGACGGTGAGAGCAGCAAATAGCTTTGGAAAGGTCAACAGAGTGACTGGAGCAAGTGAGCCAGAAGGATGTGCTTTGGCTTGTGCCAGAGGTCTAGTGGGAAGCCACAAGGAGGACTGGGTGGATCTGAATTGGAATAAAATGGTGAGTCAGGATGAAAGAGTACAGCACAGCTTGGCTGGGGAAGGGAGTGTGGTCGAGGGGGTGATGGACGTCACAGGTCAGCGTGGATACGCACCTGCTGGGCTGGGTGGGCGCCCCGGGGGGGGATCAGATAGGTCTCTCTGTGAGCTGCCACACGTGGCCACATGGGCCGTGTGCCTCCACTTCACGGACTCCAGTGTGAAAGGCGGGTGCCCCTGGCATCATGCACATGGTGGCCCTGCTGCCAATCATCGGGAGAAATGTGTGGGTTCCACATTGTTTTTTAAAAGAGCCCTTCGTTCCTGTTTTTATAATAGAATCTGCACGCCTTGTTGGTAGGTTCTTGCTCTCACTCTGCCACTGAGTTTATTGAAGAGAGAGGGAACGCTTTTTAACTTTCTATAACCAAACATCTTCAGTTATCACCAGGAATTATAGATGGCAAGTTGCTGCATGTTCTCTCCTCTATGCAGCAAAACAAATTAGTAGCACAGGTGAGGCACCAGGACTACGAAACGACTTAATTTATGAACTACGAAAACCAACAAGGAGCAACAAATGGGCAGTATGTCATAAATCTTCAAGCAAGTGGCTTCGATTTCCGTATTAATACAAAACCAAAGTTCACTCCTTTGCTACTGCTTTCGTCTACACCTAAGTCTCTACCTAGTGCCTCCCCTGGTGTGGTTTATACCTCCCCCCAACCTGTCTGGTAGGTGTTGCCTACTTTCATGCCCAAATTAGGCCTGTACAGCCACCGCCTCTGTTCTCGCACGTCACTATAACACGGGCAGTGGCTTGGTGGCCTGTGCTCTTTGGTTTGGCATTAACCCTGATGCTAGTTTTCTTCCAAGTGTGTAGCCGTATGTCACTTCTGTGTTCGGAATTATGCACTGAAGCAAACATTTGCTTCCCTTTACATGTATAGTCTCCTCCGTACTGTTGGTCCTGATTTTGGTACAAGTCTATTTTTCTTCATATTACTAAGACTACTCATTTCTAAAACAAAAATGTCCAAATAGCTTCCCAGCCATGTGGAGATCTCAATATCTTCTGCCTGTGATTTGGGGGAGGTGGGGCTTGGGGAAGGGAAGATCCAGCCGTGGGAGCCCATGACATTGGGTCGTGTCCATCTCCAAGCGGCCCTAGTTACCCCAGTGGCCAAACTGATATTTTCTGTATGTTCCCTTATGTGAAAAGGATTGGGAAGCCCTAAGGTACCTATTTTTATTTTTTTCACTGCTATCATCTTCCCCCAGTAGTCTCTCTGAGTGTTTTTCTTTAATCCAAATGTATGCTCTTCCATCTTTACTGCTACTAGCTTAGCCCAGTCGTCCAGCAGCCCATCTTGGGATTACTGCAGGCAACTGCAAACTTCGCATAAGGTTTCCCCTAGAGTCCACCGTGGACACTGATGCCAGATGGCTCTTCTTAAAACATCATTTCATCGTATAATTTCTATTCAAAAATTTCAACAACTTCCCACCACCCTCAGGACTGTGTCCAAACTTCTCACCTAGATGGTCAAGATTTGTGCATTGAGCCTCATCTACCTTGATACAGTTAACTTCACTATTTTGAAACATGCAGCCTTTATTAAAGTCGGAAAAGGAAGTTGTCGGTTTTGGAAGTTAACATAGGTTAATCAGGAACAGGTTTCAACAAGCTGGCTGTATTTTCTTTTCTGATAGTCTCACTGTATCTGTGAAACAAAAATGCTGCACACATAGCATGTTGGCAAAGTTTTTTCATGAAACTTGTGAACAAGAGGGGATATAATATAGATCCTTGTATACTGGATGGATTTGAAAGGAGTCTAAAATCCATATCCAAAAAAAAAAAAAAAAGATTGTTTAACGAATTAATGCCAACACAGAAAAAGGTCTCTAGTGCCATGTCGGAGGACGCTGTTTTTAGAAGTGGCCTGTGTAGTGCTTCAGAAAACAAAACAGAAGTCATGCTCACCAAACTGCAGGTAACCCAAACTAGAAAGGATAGAAGATACACTGCAGTGCAGAGTCAAGGCTGGAGGCCATATGAATTCACTGGAATAATGGACTGAACGAAATGGAATAAAATTCAACAGCATTTATACGTAACGTCTAGCACTTAGATTTTTTAAAAGCAACTGCACAATACTGAAAAGGAGATATTTCAAGGAACAGCAGTCTACACAAGCGATTGCAATGACAAATGGTATATTTACAAACTTACGGCGTCCAGCTCACTGAGGGAAGGGAGGGTATGCATGATCCCACCCTGCTCTGTGCTCATCATACCACAGCTGGAAAGCTTGGTTCTGATCCTATAATCCTATGATCAACTGATTTTTATTTACTATCTCATCCTCATTTCCCCAGCAATAATCTGTTCCATGAGGTCTCCTCCAGCACTCTTTCTTAACTTCCTGTCAAGATAGCTGGATCACATCCTTGCTTCACTTCGACGGAATGCAACCAACATCAACTGCACATCAGTTCTGTGCCAGGCGCTGGGCTGTGTGCTAGAGAAAACAATACCAGGCAACATTTACTAAGGGCTTAGTATGTGCTAAGCACCAAACACATCCAGGAATCTCATGCATCGTCAGAGTGAGCTTGTGAGATGCAGGCTGCTATTGTCTCACTTTGCAGGTGTGAACAGAGGGGTCTGATGACTTGCTCATGGTCTCAAGGTAAGCGAGCACAGTGTCTCAGATCTGAAGCTGACCAGTCTGGCTCCAGAGCTTGGGCTCCCACCCACCATCCTGCATTGCTTCTCGGATAATAATGAAGGAGTAAGACACGGTCCCTGTCCTCCAAGGACAGTCCCCTGGGGAAAGACACTGTCTATTGACAGTAATATCAAGTCAGGCTTTGGTAATTACCCTAATAAAAGGTCTAAAAAATTACTCAGATTCAGAGTAGAAGTGACTATTTCTGAAAGGGTCAGGGAAAAGCTTGACTGGGACCCTTTTTTAAGCTAGGCCTTGAAATGGAAGTGATAGCTCAGTAGGTGAAGAGTGGTTTATCTGTTGAGGCAAGAGCAAAGTTGCAGAGTCCTGCAGCTGCCCCATGGAAAGACCAAGGATGTTCCTTCACGTGTGGAGAGAACTGGTCTAGCTTAGTTCTCTTCCTCAGAGACCTGCTCCCCGCTCCAGCCAGAAGATCTCTGTTACTCTTGACAGCCAGCTAGATTGTATAAATCTGTTCCCAACTCCTTGTTCAATGGATTCAGGTTTGAATGAATTCAATGAATTCAAACTGAATGAATTCAGTTTGAAACTGGTCGTGGGCACCATGAAATCAGGGCTGCCCCTGCCCACCCCTGCCCTCAGCAGTTAAACACTTACCAGCTCACCACTGCCCAGAACAACCAGATCATTCATTATTTCATGCTCTTTACTACCTTATTTAGTGACTTTTTAGATGTCTTGTCTCCTAAACGAAATTCTTTTTTTTATTCATTTTTTATCCTTTTAATATATGTGGGATAGTTTTTTGTTTTTGTTTTTGTTTTTGCCTCACCCCAAGGCATGTGGGATCTTAGTTCCCCGACCAGGGATCGAACCCATGCCCCCTGCATTGGGACCACAGAATCTTAACCCCTGGACCGTCAGGGGAGTCCTTCCTAAGCTAAATTCTGAATGTGTCTCTAAGTATTTCTGTGACTGCAGACAAATATCTATAATTCTCTGAGCCTCAGTTTCCACATGTGTAAAATAGGGAGTGATTGCTAGGTGTCTTCTACATAGTTTCATGATCTTTAGGACACAGGCTCCCTACTACATTTCCATCTGATGAGAGCCCAGTAAAAAGGTGTTCTTAGTGGTTATTTCCTAAAGGGAGGGAAGTATCTGATCTGATTCTACAAAAGATTAGCTTGTCTTAAAGTCTTGATTCTTTTTTTCTTTGTTTCTTCAAGGATGATTACCGTGAGAAAGAAAGTTAACAAATTCCTTCAGGACTGAAAGGAGAAACAGGTTTGAAAAAATCCCAACACAACTCTGCTATGAATATCAGATTTGCAATGCCACTACACAGTGCTTACGTTAAAGAATGTGTTTAGTTCCCACAAATTAATTACTTCAACTTCTTTTGAAGCAAGACAGTCAGAAATAAGTAAACAACTAAAATTAAATAAAATAGGGGCTATTTATGTGGAAGAACAAGGTATATTTCAAGCAATTCTTCTTTTAAGGGGGAAAAAGTATGGTGAAAGTATTAAAAATGGGAAAGTTTGTAAAGTAAATAGAGAAAGAGAAGCCTGAGATTCCGAAAGGAAAAATCTTGAATTCTTTTCTAGGGTGTCTGAACTGGCGTTAGTATATCATATTGGATATGCAGAGTGGGAGGAAATGAGGTTAACAGGAAATACTTCAGAAAAAATTCAGTGAGAAAAACTGAATGAAAAATTTATAGTCGAGCATAAAACATGTTCAGGAGAAAGAAAAAAACCTTAAGAAAAAAATGAAGAAAATGTCTGTAAAGCACTCTGAATTCCTCAGAGGAAAGCACTAAACAAACATCTCCAGAAGCACATTTAACAACAACATCTGTCTGTAAAAAATGCAGTTCCCTGCCACACTAAGATTTCAGAAGATCTCTTGAGACCTGAAATCATCTTTCTCAAGAAAAAAAAAATCTCTGATTAGTTTTCTCAGGAAAACATGGAGTCATTTTCAGGGTTTCTGGTTGCTTCTCTCAGTACAAGCTGAACACCTGTTCAGCTGGGGATTTCTCCTCAGAAGGAAGTCTACCTCACAAACCTACAGCGTGTTACTCTGTAAGCTTTCCCTTAGGAAAATTCTAGAACCAATCTGTGGTGATGGGAGACGTCAAAGTCTTCCTTCTGCTAACAGATTTCCTCCACCGCTGGCAGTGAAGCTGGCACCCAACAGCACGCTGGGACACAGAGGGGCGGCACTCCTTCTGGAAGCCCCCGAATCTGTCCCCTTGGTGAGTGTGTCCTCGGGGAGAAGGAGAGGAGTCCAGGCAGGGCATGGCTTCTGTGAAGGCCACCGTAGTCCTTGCCCAGAGAGCAGAGGGCATCGCTCTCCCCGGGCAGCCTCTCTCATCTGCAGGCAAAGTCATCTCTCAAGATGCTGGCATGAAAGCCCTTAACAGAGCCTCTTTAGGCGTCAAAGGTTATTTTCCCCAAGTCAAAGCGCTGCTGTTTCTTGCTGGAGATGACATCTGGATCTAACGCTAAACACTTGCTGCGTATTTGACGCCTTCGTCTGACCGTTAGAATGCAAAACTGAAAACTACATGTAATTCCCCTGAGCAAGCCGAAGGGACCAGCAGTCTCTGCCAGGCAGCCCGGATCTGCACCCCATCCCGTCCCAAAGTGGTGTCAAGCAGGCCGCTGTCATGTGTGGGGCACGCCCTGGCGCAGGCCTGAGACTCCTGATAGAACAGAAATCTGAGGAGAGCAGGGCACTCCTATTTCTCCTCCCCCAAAGCTACACATCTTAGCTCTGAGGATTTTCAAAGGTTAAGTGTGTGATAACACTTCATTTTGTTCAACCTTTCTTTTTCTGCATCCATCCCTCCCCTCCATTCCTCATAAGCAAGTAAATATTCTGGTGTATGACCATCCATTCTCTATATTCATACAAAATACATCTGTGAGTATGTATGACACCAGGTCATAGTATGCATGTCTCTGCAAACGTGCTTTTCCCACTTAATTATACATCATGGGCTTCCTTCCAACTCAATAGATGGCAGACTTGAGTCCTTTTAATAGCTGCATAGTACTTCCTACTAATGAATGCATCCTAGTTTATTCAGTCATATCCCTATTGATAAACATTTAGGATGTTGCCCCCAAATTTAACAAAAACACATACTACTGAATACATATCTTGGTATTTCCAAAGCATCAATTACCAATAATAAAAAAGTAGAATGAAAGGATATTTGTGTTTTCAAATGCGCTTGATGTTGCCAGACTACTTTACCAAAGGTTTAGAGTGACTGAAATTCCCATCAGCAAAGCACAAGAATGCGCCCTGCTCACATTCTCACCAGCACTAGGTTGTTACCCCTATTAAGCGTTCACCAATCTGAAGAATAAAAACTGGTGTCTAATTGCTCTAATTTTCATCTCCTTGACTTGCGGTAAACCAGAGCACCCTTGCATGGCTGTTAGCCATTTTGATTTCTTTCTTTTACCCTCCAGTCACACACTTCACCCATTTTCTGTTGAGTTGTCGGTCTTTCCTATCTACTCGTAGGGAGTTCCTGGTATAGTATGATAGTAACCCTTTATCTGTCAGATGTGCTTGAAATACTTTTCTACTCTAAGATTTGTCTTCTGACTGTTTTTGGTATTTTTTTATGCACAAGATTTTACTCCTTTCTGTCAAAGTAAAACATGTCTCTTTTTATACAGAACGCTTGATTACCCACCCTTACTTTAAAGAAAAGATCTATCCCACTCTCATAGCATTCCTTATTTTAATGTTTGGCCATGTTATTTACAACACTAATTTAAATGTAGAGCTAGGAATAAACACTAGGAAAACTAAGGTTATACAATGAAATGTGTGTGTTATAAACCTTGACAATGGAAAATAAAATAGCATGTACTAAGAGTTAGGGAATGGGAAAAAGTATAAAAGTACTAAATTTGTTTTAAGTGTGTCTCTAGAGTATAGCATGCGGTTGGCTTTTGCTTTGTAAACCAACCTGAAAGTCTTTTTGTCTTAATACCTAAATTTTGCTCATTTACGTTAATTGATGTGGTGTATTTGGCTTTGTCTCTGTAATATTTTGGTCTTTACTATTTTTTATTTATTTTTAAGGATGGTTGATTTACAATATCATGTCCATTTTCAAGTGTACAGCTAAGTAAAACTCAGTTGGTTTTTCTTAAATTATATTCCATTATAGGTTATTCCAAGATGTTGAATATAATTCCCTGTGCTATACAGTAAATCCTTGTTGCTTATCTATTTTATGTAGAGTAGTCTGTATCTGTTAATCCCATACCCCTTATTTGTCCCTTCTTCCCTCCCTCTCCCCTTTGTTAACCATAAGTTTGTCTTCTATGTCTTCTCGCAGTGTTCTTTGTTCTTCCTTTTTGCGCGGAGCTTTGTCTATACTATGTGGGGTCGATGTGCAGCTTCGTTTTCTGGGCTGCACAGTCTTCTCTCCATCAGCCCCTCCCACGTTTCTCAAATGCTCTGAATCCTTCGTAGCCCTCCTCAGGCCTCAGCAACACCATGATGCTGTGCTTGTCCACCCCCAGCCAGAGAACAAGCTCTGTTTGATCTTCCGTAATCATTTTGTGGGTCAACTGCTCCCTTGGGCTATTACATTAAAATCTCTGTCTCTGTCTGTGAATGTGTCTTTAAGCACTCGAGGGCAGAGACTATATTATTTACCTCTTTCTGTCCCTGTACTGGCTTGAAACAAGTGTGTTCTCAGTAAATTATTGACTGATGTGTCACTGGGGGACAAATACTTCATACCCTCAGAAAGCCTCCAGTGCTAGATATCGGTCCAGTGCTCTTCCACGGAAAGGCTGTAGTAGGTAAGGGCTGCCTTATATACTCCCTCTCTCAATTCTTCCTCTAGATTACAGAGTGCCCTGGGCGGACTCAGTTCCATGTGGATGGCTGTACGTACGACGGCACATCTGCTGCGCTCCTTCCCCTAATCACGTGCACACTCGGTGATGTCTCGATTTGGAAAGTTAGTGTTTTGAAAAATGTGTTAGAAAATAATTTCCATATTCAAATTTGATCCATGCTGCCTTGACCCTTTACTGCCTTGACACGTACTAAGCTGGGGACCGGGGCACACACGCCGAAGGGAGACCCTTGCAGCCACTCTTGCCTGGCACCTGAGTGGGTCTCCCAGCGGCACTGGGTGTCAGTTGTCATCTCAGGCCTCATCTGCTATCCCTGGCTGACCCCTGCCCCTCTGAGAGAGCCCGGGGCTCCCTGGGGGTTGTGCAGACCCACTGCTGCCACTGCCCATCGCCCCCTGTGTGGTCCCTGTTCTCCACGGTTCCTCCCTCCATCTCTCCTGCTCTGGAGAGTGAAGGAATGGAGAAGTGGCGAGCTGGGGTAGAATCTGGGGCCGGGAATGGAAGGTGCTGATTCCCTCGGCACCAGAGAGCAGCTGTGGTCATCTCAGATAACAACACGAGCAGAGATGCGATAGTATTAGAGTAACTGTGTGTATCCTGGGTCAGGCCCTGTGCCAGGCACTTCACACAGAGTGATGGCATTCCGTTGTCACTAGCTCCCAAATAGGTGGGTACTGCGATGCCCACAGTAGAGGCAGAGAAACTGAGGCTCGTTGAGGGTCCAGGACGTCATCCCTGATCTGTTTGACTCTGGAAGCCCGTGTTTCTTGCACTGTGCCATGTGGCCAAGAGAATATTTCTGGCCTCTTGACTCCTTCCCTGCCGTGCTCTGAGAGAAAAGCGTCTGCTTCAGCTCCACAGCCCCCCTCCAGTCACCTAAGCCTCCCAGAAGCTGGGACTCATGGTTGTGTCTGAAGACTTTACAGCAAGTGTCAACTGGAGTCCGTGGGGGGCTGGGGGCACAGGCAGGATGGTAGCAGTAGGAGGCAGGGCACAGACAAGCTGTGTGACCTTTGGTGAGTTATTTCACCTCTGGGCCTGGCATGCAGTAGTTTTATGCAAGTAGTATTTGCTATTTTTTCTCCTCCTTCTTCCCCTCCTGCTGTTACTGTTACTCCTACTACCAAAAACCGCAACTCCTCAGCGTGCCTACTTTCCTCCCAGAACCAACTCCAACTTCTCAAACTCTTAACTCGATCTGTTTCAAAATGTCAGACTAAAGTCCATGCCATTCTTCCGGTTACATGCAATATTTTCATTCAGGCGCAAATAAAAACAGAGATCACGAGAGTAAAATTGCTACGACCCTTCAAGGTTTACCAAAGGCCTTGAACCCAACGAATGCCACTGAGCCAGGTGATCCTCTCCCATAAACCCCTCCCTGGGGCAAGGTGGACAGTTTAGAAAGCGTAGTAATTCTTTTAGGTCAGAGCATATTGTAAATACTTTGCTCAACAGGCTCAACTAAGCTGAAAGATTCAACATGTTTTCCTGAAGTATCTGATGCCTTCCTGGCCTGAGGGTTTGAAACCTCCCAAGCCAACTCCCCATCCCTGGACAGCAACCCTCAGAGTCCATTCTGGGACTCAGAGGGGCTCAGTTACTGAGAGTGGAGCCCCATCGACCTTCTCCTCTGATCCACTTTTTTCCAAAAAAGGCCCTCTTCTTGAACATCAAGACTGAGTCCTGGACCATCTCCTCTGGCACATGTGGGACCAGGCAGAGACCTCTGGAACTAAACAGCACCAAGTCATGTCCCACCTCCTCTGAGTCAACTTCCTCCTGTGTCATGGGGCTCTAGACATGTGTGCAACATGCCCAAGGCTTAGGTTGCTCCAGAACCCAGCTCAGCAGGGCTGGGATGCTGACTGACTGACTTGACTGATGGATGCGGGTGGTGTTACAACCTGCTTCGGGGGACTGGGCTACAGGCTTTAGTCACGGACATCGTTCCTCATCAAGTTCCCTTGTCATTGCTACCTTTATTCTCTGATTGCAAACTGAAAGGATAGAGCACGAGTGCACAATGCCTGAAGGTTCTGAATGCGACTTCCTGGATTTGAGCCCTGGCTTGGCAAGGTCTTCACTGGTATTTACATATGTATGCATGACTGTAAGCATGCATGCACGTATGTACGTGTGCATTCATACATTCACTCACTCCACTACTTCACTCTAATTTGTCATCTTAGTTACATGCAGGGCCTTGAGTCAGAAAGGCCTAAATTGAGTCCTGGCTTTGGTTGTGTGTGACTCTGCAGGGGCTACCTAACCTTTTAAGTTCTGGGTTGTGGATAACTGCTCTTTTGTCTACCAACAAGCCATCCTCTGCCTGACCCCCTAACTCACGCTTTCCCCCACCCCTTTTGCTTAGCTCAGTCTCTCCTTTTGTGAACTGCCCCTTCCTCGATTCCAACCACATGGTCCTCTGAGAACGGCCATGTTATTAAATCTCCCAGTCCATCCTCTGACCCAGCTACAGCTGAGGGGCGGGCACCTGACTGGTTGGGTCAAATCCTTGGGATTTTTGGCCTTAGGAACAAGGAGTGTTAAGTCAGTCTTTCCCCAGTAGCACAAGCTATCATATGTAAAAATCAGAAGCTCTTTCCACCACCTTTCCGTGCCGCCATAGTGGTGCCCATGAATGTCCTGGCTGATGCTCTCAAGAGTGTCAACAATGCCGAAAGGAGAGGCAAGTGACAGGTTCTTATTAGGCCGTGCTCCAAAGTCACTGTCAGGTTCCTCACCGTGACGATGAAGCATGGTTACATTGGCAAATTTGAAATCATCGATGATCACAGGACGGGGAAAATCGTTGTGAACCTCACAGGCAGGCCAAAGAAGTGTGGAGTGTCCAACTCTAGATTTGATGTGCAACTGAAAGGTCTAGACAAATGGCAGAATAAACCGCTCCCATCCCATCAGCTTGGTTTCATTGTACTGATAACTTCTTCTGGCATCATGGACCATGAAGAAGCAAGATGAAAACACACAGGAAGGAAAATCCTTGGATTCTTTTTCTAGGGATGTAGTACATACATGCAAATAAAATGCCTCAGAGAGGAAAAAAAAAAAACAACCCAGAAGCTGTGGGCCACCATGCTTCACACCCTAGGAGAAAACTGGCCAATGGAGAGAGAAGAATGAAGCCAGTGGCCAGAGGAAAGCATGTACCAGTGAGAGAGTGAGCAAGATACCTGAGAGCATCAGTGTTCTGGAGGCTCAGCCACGTTCCCATCGTGGGTTCTGGTCAGACAATCCAGTATCCTTGTAATAAATTTGCCTTTTGCTTACGTTCATTCAAGTTGGATATTTATTCTTTATCACCGAAACGGTCCTCATAATGCACTGTTTATCTCATCTATAAATGGCAATAGATTATAACTATCTTCATGAGGTTTTGATGAGAATTAAATGAAATAATGTATCTAAACTGCTTTTGCAAAATGCCCGGAACTTGGTGAGCACTGAGTAAATGATGCTGGTGGTGGTTGGTGTTTATCACCAACTTTCTGTGAACATCTCAGGGTCCAGGAAGTAGGTTGCGTCACCAGTGACAGGCAGATCCCACCGCCATTCCTAAATAAGCACCCCCTGCTTGGGATCAAGGAGAAGCAGGAGGCTTCCCCTCAAGTTCTCAGGTTCTGGGGTGTAGGCAGGGCCAATCAGCAGAGCTCCTGTTGTCAAGTCCCACAGTGACGTGTGGCTGCATCCCCTTCCAGACCCCAGGCCTTGGGGAGGTGGGGAGGGGTTACTTGGACAATCACAGGGTCTCCACTTGCAGCCAATCTCACTTGGCAGGTCCAAAGTATACCAAAGGGCCTTCTGCCCACTGGCCCGCATGCTAAACTCTGCTGCCAGGCCCCGCTATCTCCATTCCCTCCATCTCCTTTTCTACTCCCCACGGCCCCCTCCACAAATGCTTTTCCAGGACTAAGATCCCCATATAGAGGTTTCAAAAGCCAAGCAAGTGGTAGGGACAACATCTGAATCCAGACATTCTAATACCAGAGTCTTCGCTTTTTGCCACTCCTCTATGTTGCCTCAAATATTGGATAAGACACATAAGAACCGTATCAGGCATGTAGTAATAATGTTCAGTAGATGGTACTGATCCAGAATAGCCCACCCGCCCTGTTCTCCTTAGGCAGCCCATGTGCCTCGGGCCCGCCATAGCATCAGATGTCCTAGAGGCCCAGAGCAGCAGCAGGACAAAAGACACTAAGTGGAAGCAGTGCCACCACCCCGAAAGCACCAACTCGTTGTGCGAGACCTCTGGAAGCCAGAGGTGATTATACTGCTCTTCTAATAATGCTCTACTGAACCGCTCCCTGCTTGCTCTGCCTTTGGCCTCCTGATGAGTTTCATTACATCGTCTATCCTGATCTTTCACTTAATTTTTTAAAATTTACTTTTTATTTATTTATTTTTGGCTGCGTTGGGTCTTCGTTGCTGTGCACGGGCTTTCTCTCGTTGCAGAGAGCGGGGGCTACTCTTCGTTGTGGTGTGCGGGCTTCTCATTGCGGTGGCTTCTCCTGCTGCAGAGTATGGGCTCTAGGCACGCAGGCTTCAGTAGTTGCATCGTGTGGGCTCAGAAGTTGTGGCTCGCGGGCTCTAGAGGGCAGGCTCAGTAGTTGTGGCGCACGGGCTTAGTTGCTCCGCGGCATGGGGGATCTTCCCGGACCAGGGCTCGAACCCGTGTCCCCTGTATTGGCAAGTGGATTCTTAACCACTGAGCCACCAGGGAAGTCCCCTCTCTGAATTTTAAATGTATTTAATATTTAAAGACAAGGTTATTTGAAAATACGCAAGAATCTACCCATAAATCTTAGATACATAAGGCTAGCACCTGTATCAAGTACATCTCAGGACACTAAGAAAAATGATGCAAATGTTGCACACCGAGTGAACCCACCAAACAAGCAAAATCGGGTTCTCGTGCAAATCTTCAGGAGCTAGAAAACATGCCCAGGACTGAAGCAGGACCTTATCAGGTGAGGTTGTGGAGAGCTGTTTTCAGCACTGCGGGGTGCTCATACATGAGAGCCAAAAGGAAAGTAATGGGAGGGATTCTGGAAAAGGAACATATTGCGTAAGTGTAATGACAATGTTTCCCAGACCACAAATCTGAATGTAAACTCTGATGATTATGAATGTGTTTTCAGGGACAATGAAGCAGCCGAGTTGAGAGTGTGATCATCCAGGAAATCCAAGGCATAAGGTTCTGAATATATATGAAAAGAAACAAGGCATGAACACTGATAAGGCACATCAAAATAACTGAGGCAATAAGGGAACACAAATAGAAGAGAGCAAAGTCATTGAAAATGCATTCAAGTTTAAAAAGACTAGACCACAGATAAAAGAAAAAAAAAAAAGACTAGACCACAGATAAAAGAAAAAAATCGTGAAGATGTGTGTCCAAGAAGGTCCCTTGTAGAATTCACAGAACAGTGTGCTCACACCTCACTAAGGCCATGCAAAAGAGGAATAAATTCCTAATAAGAACACTCTAAGACTGTCCAGGGTCTACCACCCCTCCTTAGCCAGAAAAGGTCCATTTTGTGGACAGGCATACACTTGTTAAGAGTGTAGAAGGTAGTTTTTTTCCAGAATATTCTGGACTACGCTATCCCAAACTAGGATATCTAAAGTCATTCCTTTTCTCACCGAAGTGCCTTGCCCCAGCCTTGCAGGGTGGAAACGGCAGGAAAGGATCTCAGTCTGGCCTCCATTCTCAGATATTCTATCTCTTGCCTGGATTTCTGGATTACTCCTAGCTGGTCCCTGGCCCCCTCCAGTCTTATCTTCCTCCAGTTCATCCTCTTCTTGGCCCCAGATTTCTTAAAATACAGATCTGACCCCATCCCGACTCTTCTCAAAGCCTGTCAGCGCCTCCTCATTCACCTACAGAAAAGTACCCAACCTCCTTGGGAGAGGACACATTTGTTCCCCATACTTTCCCTTTATCTTTCCCGTTCCTACCCACCCTCCCTCCCTCTCCCTCTCCCTCTCCCTCTCTCTCTCTCTGTCTTTCTTGCCTTCCCGCTTTCTTTTTGGGTTATCTCTTCAGATTTCCTAGCCTTTCACTCTGATAAGAGCACACTACTCTCTTTCCTACCTAATGCCTCCACTCATGCTGTAATTCTCTATTTTAAACGCCTGCTCTTCTGGGTGAAACCCACTCAATCTTCAGGATTCAGCTCATTTGGTATCAAGAAGCCTTTTCTCACCACACCCCCAGCCTGGGTTAAGGGGTTAGGTATCCCTCTTTGGTACTCCCCAAATACCCTGTGCAAACCTCCGTCACTGAACTTGCCATACGACACTATATTTAATTGCTTGTGTGTCTGGTCTGCTCCAGTAGACTGAGTTCCTCAATGGCAGAGATTAAATATTATTTCTTTTTTCTCAAATGCTCAGCATAGAGAATGGTACCACAATGGGCACTCAGTATTACTAGGTTAGTTGAATAAATGAATGAATGGAATTTCAAAAGGAGAATCTGCTCTTGGCAGCTAATAACGGCTAATGGTGATTCTACTACTAATACTGACTAATATTTATTGAGCATTTTACTGTGTGTTAGGGACTATGCTAAGCAATGAACGTGGATTAGCAAATTTAATTCTCAGTATAGTCTTATAAGGTGGATATTAGTTTTTACACCCATTTACGGTAGTTTATTATATTATTGGTACCCAATAAATCATATGTCTCAGTAGCCATGCTCTTGTGACTTGCTTTGAACAAAAGGACAGCAAAAAAATGTGACACATGTAGAGACTTGATGATTGACAGTGCAAAGGACCTTGCCTTCTTGGCATGGTGGCTGACAACTCTGAAAAAACTTGGGCCAGCCTCCCTGAGGATGAGCAAACCTGCAGAATAAGGTCCAGCTGATAGCCAGTAGCAACAGTTAGACACACGAGTGAGGCCATTATGGATTACCCACCCTTGGTTGGGCCACCAGATGACTACATCAGGTGAGTGTTCCCATGTGAGACCAACCAAAGGACCACCTAGCTTATCCCAACTCAAACTATCCCAAAGAATAACGAGTAATAAAATGGTAGTTGTTTCAGGTCACTAGGTTTTGGGGTGCTTGTTACATAGCAGATATAAACTGAAGTATGTCCATCTCGGGAAAAGGCTCTGTGTAGCTGGCAAAACCAATGAAGAAGATAGAAGCAAGAAGCAAGACATATGGAGATAGAATTAAAAGACAAAATAGCACAAAGTCCTTTAGCCCACTTTAATATAAATAAGTACAGTGCTGACGTTAAGTCCTTCTTAACTGTAGTACTGTTGAAATAGTGCTAAACATAGAGATGGAAATCCTAGATCTCAGGCCCAGCCCTACTCCCGACAAGTCCTGTGAATGTGACAAATCGCTTAACCTCTTGGACTCTGTTTCTTTATCAGCAATGTGGTAAGTTACATATATATGTTTACAGGTATATTCTACTTCTGCTAATCTCACAGGGCTGGTAGAAGAATCCAATGTATATAACAAATTGTCCAAATGTAAGTATTAATGTTGTTGAATTAGTTAATAACTTTGGTTCGCAACAATGTCTAGCAATTTACCTGTGAACCAACATAAGCGGGTGGGACAGTGAGAGAAATTCTGAAGTTAAACAGTCATCATGTTTCCATGTATCAAATAATATTTCTCTACTAGGTATTTCAACACCTTTCATATCAGTGGTATCTTACCGTTTTCTTGTAGAAGGTGCTCTTGGGGTATCTCGTATAACTCTTTTCCTTTTCTCCCCAGTGTTTATAATCTAGTTTTACGTCATCCACTGAAGGCCAGGGGGATACCTGGTCTCAGAGCAAGAGCACAGGGCCAGGAGTGTGGACACTTGCTCGGCCTCTGGCTCTAATCAGCTGTGGGACCTTGGCCCTTACTTTCCTGAGCCTGATTCTCTATCTGTAAAATATGAGGGTAACAACGTTTACCAGAACTCCCCCAAAGGGGTTCAAGAGCGACAACTGTGATGATGTGTGTGGAAATGTCTTGAAACTGACTATTCCCTGCACAAAGTCAAGGTGGTATCAAGCAGAAAATACCCTTGATGTTTAAAGGTATTAATTTATTTAGAGGTATTTAAATTGAGGATATGCCAGACACTGGCCTAAGTGGTAGGTTTTGCAGGGGAAAAATGGGGAAACTGACCTTTTGAGATGCGAGGTCATTTGCCTGTGGTCACGTAATAATTAAAAAATGGCTGAATTGGATTCAAATCCTTGTCTGCCTCCCTCTAAAGCTTGGGCCTCTTGTATAGTTCTGGGCAGCCTCCAAATGAAAACTCCTCAGCCCCTAGGAAAGCAAAATTATTGGCCAGGTTGTTTACATTAAATGGGGTCACCAGCTTGCGGCTAAAGAAACAGGTGATGAAAAAAGTGCTGGGGGAGAAAAGGCCTGTTTACAAACACAGCTTAATTAATTAGTCAACTCAGACAAGGCAGAAGAGGCGGGTTTCCAGATGCCTGACATGGAGGATTAATTAGCAGAGAGGCACCAGTCCCCGGCCCTTGATTTCTGTCCAAAGCACACAGTGGAATTAAATGATGAAATTGCCTCAGTGCCCCTCACCTAACTCAACTAAAGCCACTTGACTGGTTGTCATTGAGAATGACAACCGAATTGAAAAGGCTCCACCGACTAAAGCTTCAACTGCAGTCCAGAAAAAAAAGTAGTTTCCAGTGTTTCTAATTCAAGTTACAAAGGGTCAGAATAAAATTAAAGTGATGTTAGGTTGCACCCCACTAGCACTTGGAAATTCCAAATCTGTACCTACTCAGGGAAATAAAATGGAAACCCTCTAATTCCTAGCAGGCAAAGCCACCAGCTTCACTGCCACTGTCTTCATGGTTGCAATGGAAGTGTGTTTGGGAAAAGCCAAAGCACACAGCCCACTGCTTCCGTTTTCTAATTCATTTTGTTTATTTAAAGGATAAAGGATTATTTAGGAAAGAGAGATTTACTGTACTCACCTGAGTTATGGTAAATATAAAGTACAACCATCCCTTGATCTCCACGGGGTACTGGTTCCAGGACTGTCCCCCCCACCCCCAAGGTACCAAAATCCAGGGATGCTCAGATGCTCAAGTCCCTTATATAAAATAACATAGTACAGTCAGCACTCATATCCTCGGATATGGAAGGCCAGCTGTATGTGTGAAATCTTTCGGGATCGTGACAAAATGGGGTTGGACCAGCCTAGGGGAATAAATAATATGGAGTCAATATTAAGTGAAATGTGTACTGTTCCAGCTCTAGTGTGACTTTATGAGTCAAAGTCACTTTCCGGGAATGGGTCCCTTCTCTGCTTCCACAGTTAACATTTCCTAGGGGTTCTAAAAGCGCTGCTAATTCGTTGTTTATGTTTTTGACAGTGAATTTCCATGTATTCTGCAGTTGTTTGGGACTTGTCCTCTGCCCAATTAAGCAGAGGAAGTTAATGAGGTATGCAATGACTTCGTGCCACCCAGCAAACAGAATACACAGTGTACAGGGAGAAGTCAGTGAAGGGTCAGGGCAAAGAGTCAAGGGAGGCTTGAGGGTTAGGTCTGGGCAGAGGGTGGAGGGGCAGAGAGGCCAGGCGGGACTCCACATTTGTGGCGGGCGGGGTGGGGAGCTAAACAAAGACACCTAGATCTGGACGTGGTCTAGACAGATCCAGTCGTTTTTCAACCACACTGTATATTAGAATCACCTGTAAAGCTATCAAAATGCTGATTCCTGGGTCCTGTCCCCACCCCCAGTCTTGGAATTGCAGGATGTAGTCTAAACAACAGCACGATAAAAAAAATCTCCCCAGGTGATTCTCATGGGCAGCAGGATGGAGGACCACTCATCTATGGGGACCTCTTCATTTTACTAAAGGGGAAACGAGGGAAAAAATATGGGGAAGCAAAAGAGAGAGCCACTGGGGGCCAGTGGTGGAAGGTGACACTTCACTGAGTTGTCCTGAGCAGCTTCACTCTGGCTTTAGGCGGAAGGAATTTCTCACGGCCCGGCATCCTTCACCTTGTCAGGCTGTCGCACTTGGGCCCATTTGCAGATTCCTCTGTTAACATGAAGTGAGGCTGAGGAGATTTAGACCAGTGGTGCTCAAAGTGTGGTCCCCACACCAGCCCCATCAGCATCACTTGGGAGCTTGTTAGAAATGCACGTTCCCAGGCTTCACTCCAGACCCTGTGAATCGGCAGCTGTGGGAGTAGGACCCAGAAATCTGGGTTTTAACACACCTGAGGCACACTGAAGTTTGAGAACCACTGGTTTAGATCATTGTTTTTCAAACTTGGGTCTTTAGAGGCAGGAAGTAGAGTGGGCGGGGATGGTACTAAGGTTCATGAGGACACTGGCCACTGCAACTGAGGGTGAAGTACGGGGTTTTCTTCTAAGGAATCAAGGACCACAGGGTAAAATGCATCCCTGTCCACAATGAGGATTTTAATATTTACCATGTGTCACCTGCCTGGCTACAGCTAACTGGTGGAAATAAAGTGCCTTTTCTTCCCTCGAAGAGATGTGAGGTCACACTGATACATCCCTGCTTTGATAAAGTTCCATCTTTGCCTACGATAGGGGTTATTTCAGAACCCTACCTGGTCTTAACTTTAATATTTCTATTTCAACTCTTGATTATGTCTCACAATAGATAAGAAAATTCACATAATAGTAAAAAAAAAAAAATCAACATTTTCTTTGCTTGCAGAACGTATTCACGACTCACACCCAGCGACACAAGCACCCACCCCCAAACCCTCCCCCACTTGTTTCTCATTCTCCCTTGGCTCTGGGCCCTTCTCGTCACTACCACACAGCTGTTGACAAGAGGAATATGCTGAGATGATGGAAGAGCCGGGTCGCAGCAGATAATCCATTTATGTATAACAAAAAATGTGTGTCACACTTCGCTGACCATGTCAGTTCTGAGCTGCTACACATACAGAAGAGATCCTTCATTCCCAAGATGGATTTCAAAGCAAAATGAAAAATGCATATGATTTGGCCATGTTCCTACTCATGTTTTAACTCATCCTAGAATAAAAGGTAGAGAGAGGCTCTCTGACCAACAACTCTTTATTGACCACGTGGGCTGTGCTAGGCTCTGTGTGAGACTCCCTGCCGGGGACACAGAAGGCACTGACACGGACTCTGCTTTCCAGAAGCTTATAGCCGTGCCTCGGTATCCACTGGGAATTGGTTCCAGGACCGGCCAAGGATGCCATATCTATGGATGCTCAAGTCCCAGAGTTGGTCCTCTGTATCTGTGGGTTCCACATCCACGGGTTCAACCAACCCCAGTTGGTTGGATTCAGTCCTGGTTGAATCTGAGGATGCAGAAGCCGTAGACACAGAGGGCGGACTGTATGATAAAATGGAGAAGAAAGAAACACACATACTGAAAACCGTCTTACAACATCTGGTGGATTGGCTATGGTGGGCTAACTGCTGTAACAGATAGTCTGTGAAATGTATTGTAAGTCCAACACAATAGAATTTTAGTTCAAGTTCATGTAACTGCACTGAGGTGGCCAGGGCAGCCTCCTGCATGTAGTTATTTGGGGACCCAGGCCAGTGGAGACTTCCACCTTCAACGCGAGGCTTTCAAGGTCCCCACGGAGGTGTTTCCATTCCAGCTAGACAGAGACAGGGGGAGCATAGTTGAGCTTGTGTGGGAGGATTTTACGGCACCCGTCACTTCTGCTCACGTTGCATTGTCTAGCCGTCAGTCATGTGGCCACACCCAATTGTAAGAGAAGCTGGAAAACAGAGTCCAGCTGTAAACCCCAAGACGAAGCACAAACACATTTTGGCAAAAAGCTACAGCTTCTGCCATAGTAAGCATGGTTGGAGGGTGTGTGGGGCTCGGTGGGGAGGGAGATTGGTAATAGCTTTCTCTATATGTGGTGGTCTTGTTTGGTTGTTTCCCATTATCGAGTTTTACTTTTGTAATTTTTGAAGATCCCGTTATCTGTACTTATGGTTACTTCCTTGATCTTCCTAGAGCGCTAGGGAACACTAGACAGTACAGTCCACTCCAGGGATGAGTGTTATTGGGAGGAGAAACTGAGCAAGAGAGGGGTAGCAACATTCAAATGATGCTACTTTGACGTCTTTCTGTCTCTCCTTTTAGCCAGTAATTCACTGCCTAATGCCAATGCATGAAAACCACTTTAGTGTTGGCACCTACCAGGAAGTGATGGATTTCATTCAGATGCCTGGGCCAAGAGAGGTCCAGTAAGGTAGGACACCGAATGAATGTTTGTTCTGGGGTCTGATGGGATATGAATGCTGAAAGGAGATTTAAAAATACAGAGTGTAGAGGAATATGAGAAAAAGAAATCTCTTCACACGGAGAAAAGCAGGAAGGTGAGACAGTCTGCAGTACTAAAGAGGGACTGGAAATGGAGAGAGGGCCATTTGCATTTTTTCCTGTTTTCTACAAAGAAGGGAAATCAATAGACCCTCCTTAAGAGCTCTCTCTGGGCAAAGAACAGATACCTATCTCATTTCTCCCCCTCACTACCCTGCGAGCACTTTCCCAGACACCATTTTATTAGTTCAGGGTACTGGGAGGAACAGAGGAAGATGGAAAAGCAGCACACATCTGGACTTACAGCCCCCCTGCTGCTTGTCTGCAAAGATAATTATCTAATTGGAATTAACAGACACTCAGCGTCTGTTGGAAACAACAGACGTAAGTAGTCATCAAAAGGTTGAATGTGAGCACAGAAGGATTGGCAAATATGTGAACCTGTCCTCTTTAACTCGGTGCCCTGAATCTAGCTGTCTGCTTGCTTTAAGTAAGACGTTCTGCTTCACGTAGACAGTTAGTGGCAGGGAGGAAAGGAGTATGTGTTAGGTGTCCCGTGCATTATGCTGGGAAAGGTATTTTACACCGCTGTAATTAGAATACAGGTTTTTGTTCTTTAACCCATTCATTCATTCATTCATGCACTCAACAAATATATACCACAGGAGACAGGCACGCTTCTAGCTGCTGGGGATAAAGGTGAACAGTCCAGTCTCTGGCCTCCAGAAGTTTACATTTCAGTGAGGAAGAAAGACAGTTAGCAAATATATAATAAAATGTCAGCTGGAGAGAACGGCTATTAAGCAAATTAAATGTGGGACAGAGGACGGCATGTGATGGGGCTTAGACAGGGTGGTCAGGGAGGTCTTCTTCAAAGAGGTGGCATTTGAGCAGAGACCTGAATGAAGTGAGGGTCCTGGGAATATCTGAAGGAGGAGGATTTCAGGCAGAAGAGTGCAAGGGCAAAGGTCTTGCAATGGCACCTTCCTTGGAGTGTTTAAGGGACAGCAAGCCGGCCAGTATGGCAGGAGCTGGGGAATCCAAGGGAAGAGTGGCAGGAAATGAGTCTGGAGGGCTTGGGGGCAGATAGACCAGCTAATGAGGATTTGGATGATCTGTGCTTGATGAAAAGCTGTTGCAGGTTTGTGAGCAAATCACTGACACGCACTGTTATGTTTTGAAAGTACTGCTTTGGCTGCTACATCAAGAACTGACTATAGGCAGCAAGAGAAGATACAGAAGTCAGGTAAGGAGATGATAGTGACTTTGACCGTGGCGGTGATAATAGAGGGAGTGTGAATTGGTTAGTTTCAGGATATGTTTGGAAGATAGAGATGACAGGATTTGCTGACAAATTTGATATTGGATGGAGAGAAAGATAACTCTGAGATTTGGGGCCCGGGCCACGGGTGAACGGTGATGCCATCTACTGAGACCCCATACAGAACAGTGATCAGGCTGCAGCCAATGCAGACGTGGATGCCGGGAGGACTGAGATTAACACCCAGTTCTGCCATTTATGAGCCATGTGATCTCAGGAAGTTCTCTCTGTACCTCAGTCTTTCCTCTGTGTAATGGGGATGTTAAAAACACTGACCACATAGGGTTGTTGTACAGATGAAATAAGTTAATACCTGTAAAGCACCTAGAACAGAGTCTGGAGTATAGGAAGCTCTCAATAAATACTGGCTACGACGAGAAGCATGGTGAGTGGGAAGCAGACTCACAGAAAAGAATCAAGAGCTTGATTTGGGACAGGTAAGTTTGAGTCCCCTCTCAGACATCCCAGTAGAAATGTCAGTGAGCAAGTAGGCATAAGAGTTTGAGTTCAGGTGAGAGTTCCAGACTGGAGATATAAATTTGGGAGATATCCACACATAGAAGATCTTGCAGGTCAAGGGGTTGGATAGTATAAGCTTGCCCTTCCCAAGCAAACACAGACCATGGACTGTAGCCACCAGGGAGAACAGTATGGAGGTTCCTTAAAAAACTAAAAACAGAGTTACCATATGATCCTGCAATCCCACTCCTGGGCATATATCTGGAGAAAACTTTAATTTGAAAAGATACATGCACCCTAATGTTCCTAGCAGCACTATTTACAAGGGCCAAGACATGGAAGCAACCTAAATGTCCATCAGCAGATGAACGGATAAAGATGATGTGGTGTGTACACACACACACACACACACACACACACACACACACACACAATGGAATATTACTCAGCCATAAAAAGGAATGAAATAATGCCATTTGCAGCAACATGCACAGACCCAGAGATCATCATACTAAGTGAAGTAAGTCAGACAGAGACAAACATCACATGACATCACTTCTATGTGGAATCTAAGACATGATACAAATGAACTTAGTTACGAAAGAGAAGTATACTCACAGACATGAAAAACAAACGAATGGTTACCAAAGGGGATAGCGGAGGGTGGGGAGGGATAAATTAGGAGTTTGGGGTTAACGTACGCACAGTACTATATATAAAATAGGTAAACAACAAGGACCTACTGTACAGCACAGGGAACCATACTCAATATCTTGTAATAACCTGTAATGAGAAAGAATCTGAAAAAGAACACATACATACATATGTATATACACACACATATATACACATGCATGTGTTTTTTCAGATTCCTTTTCATATACATGCATACATATATATGTGTATATATATGGTGTACACATGTGTGTATATATACATATATGTATGTATAACTGAATCACTTTGCTGTACACTTGAAACTAACACAACATTGTAAATTAACTATACTTAAATAAAAAAGACTACAGACCATGGACAAGAGATTAATGTGTTCTGAAAGCTAACAAGGAAAAGCAGAGTAACGCACAAGAAGAGGTGCTTACTTAGACTTGGGGGACAGGGACTGTTTCTCTGAGCAACTGAGGTTTAAGTTGAAACCCTGAGGGAGAACTTGCATTCATAACTATGCTCCCTGCTCTTCTTTGTCTATTTTTGGTCAAAACACTCATGGCCTATATTGAGCAGATTAGAAAAGATATGCGTATAGAAAATTAATTGTGCATCTATGTACATTTCCTTAGGAAAAACATCAGTTGGTCTTCTTCAATGAGATGTTCTGTCTTCAGTAAGGTTTTGGCATTTACCAGTGAAAAGAAATGTCATAATTTCCATACATTTTGCATTTGCAGCAAGAAATCACTCACGGCTTAGTCAGCATTTTCTTAAAACGAGAACGATAATCACGACACAGCCTTATCTAAGCTAACAAACCATTATCCTTCATAACCTAAGCATAAACGGGACCCTGATGAAACGGCTTACTAGTTTTCCTCCCTGTTTAGGACATTAGACCCTTAATATACACATAGAAGCTGTATATATTAAGATGCCTGCTCACACAATCCACCAAATATTTCAATACTCTTTTCCCTTTCCCTTCCACTCTGGGTGCCAAATCACTAAAGTCCATGCTGCATCAGTAAATTGTTTAACTCAAACAGAGCTTAGGGGGCTTCCCTGGTGGCGCAGTGGTTGAGAATCTTCCTGCTAACGCAGGGGACACGGGTTCGAGCCCTGGTCTGGGAAGATCCCACATGCCGTGGAGCAACTGGGCCCGTGAACCACAACTACTGAGCCTGCGCTCCGCAACAAGAGAGGCTGCGATAGTGAGAGGCCCGCGCATCACAATGAAGAGTGGCCCCTGCTTGTCACAACTAGAGAAAGCCCTCCCACAGAAACGAAGACCCAACATAGCAAAAATAAATAAATAAGTTAATTAATTAAAAAAAATACTCTCCATTCTTTATGTGCTCAAAAAAAAAAACACAAAACAAAAAAAAACCAGTTTGGTTAAGAGTCTAGGCCAAAATAATGTCACTGACCTGTGAATAAGCGTGCAGGCCTGACCGGCAAAGGGGATTTAAAAGACACAAGATTAGAGTTCCCACTGAAGTGGAAAGGAAGGCTTCTACTCTTCAGAGAGAACTGCTGTCATTTTTCCACTGTCCCAGATGGTGAGAGTTATATACTCCTTGACCTGAGCCAAAGACGATGTAAGAGAAAACAAAGGGATAAACAGTATCTGCTCAAAGAAACTGAGCAAAAGCCTATCTCCAATGGCTTAAGTACAAGACAAACTTTCCGGACAAGGATGCTTCGCCTGACCCTGTTTTCTACACTATGGTTTACAAGGTAACTGAAAAAAAATCTCGTAAGAGGCTAGTTCAAGGTATCCCACAATACCTGGAAATGACAATACTAGATTTAAAGGACTTTGAACGCAGTGATTTTTTTTTTTTTTTGGTAAGGAGTAAACCAAGGCCAAGATATGTGCATATGCATACATAGTACACGCTGAATGAACGTGGATGGACAGGTACTGGCAGAGGCAATCGCTGGGCACTGGCCACTGATCAGAGACAGTAACATCTTGGGGGAAAAGCCATGCCTGCCAAAGAGAATCAGAGCTGGGGATCATAGTTTTCAATCTAGCCCTCTGTCAACAGCACAAGAAAGGGTCTTCTTAATTTGCAAGTTAAACAGGTCTCCAGAGTGCAGGAGTCCATCTCTGTTTATGGAAGGGTGCTTGAGCTCTCATTTCAAGATGGTCTGTCTTAATAATGCAAGTAACAGAGCACAGATGGCAGCCTTTAACACTGAAGAAGCACTTGGCAAATGAGAGTGGAGGGAGTTTCTAGTAAGTCACATCACGCAGAGAACTGTGCACTCCCATTGACCTCAGTACGGCGAGCCCCATCCTACCCCTGTCTGGAAATGGGGTGGGTCTGAATTTTCTGGGCAAAGAACATGACTCCTCTTCTTACCCTACTCTTGGCTCCCCTGCATATGACAGCCTACGGTGAAGATGAGGCATTCCCTTCCCCTTTGTTTACCCCATGGGAAGGAAACAGGAAATGAAAGATAACATGTATGGAATACCTCCAGTCTCCCAGTCCCTGAGGAAGGTCTACATACCCAGCTAGGGAAGTTATATTTTCTCCTTTTTACTGAGGAGAGAACTGACGTTCAGGAACGCTGAGTAACTTGCCCAAGGTCATCGAGTCAAAAGTTGCAGTGTCAAGATTCAAACCCAGTTGTCTCTCCCGAAGCCACATTCTTTCCAGGGGAGGCATCTGGTTCTGATCATGCCTATCCTACTCAAGGTCCCAGCAAAACTTCAGCAACAATGCTTTTTGATTCATACACTGTGGCAACCAGTCAGCAACAGACCCTAGTGCCAGAGAGCGCCTTGCTCAGGTCATAAAAATAAAAAGGTTTTGCAGTCGCAGAGGCAGTAAAAGCTGTCACAGCGCTCACAGACAAGGAGGAGGTTGCCCTAATACCAGCTACATCCTGTGGTTTTTGGCAGTCACAGCATTAATAGCTTTTTCATACCTGATGACCATTAATAGGTCACTTCTCAATGTTCAATGTCCCAGTTCCTTTAAGTTCCCACACGTGTTCCATTTACTGTCCTCATAATCATTCTCTTATTTTCCAATAGACACTCACCAGGTTCTCTTAAATTCCTGTGGAGTCTGCAGTTTTCAACAGGATCCAGTCCTCCGGGAAGACTGGAAAAGTACAGTACGTCTTGGAAGAAAGATGTCTCGATCAACACTTAGAACGCGCTTGTCAGACACACGCCGCACCCTCTGCTGGGGACTCACACTTCCCCACCCCTCATTTCACTGCAGCCCCCTTTCCCTTCATTACTTACCTATTTCTCCCTTCCATTGGTCCTTCTATTTTTCCTTTTCATTTTCCTCTACTCATTTTCTCTTTCCATCGTTCTCCCTTTCACTTAAATGGCCCGTGTTCTTTTCTTCACCCCTCTCTTCCTTTTCTATTCTTAGAGGCCAACCAGTTCAGTTTGAAAAACACAGGTGTCGATGTCACACAAGGCTGGTTCAAAAGCTGATTCTTATACTCAGTGTGCCCTTGGACGAGTAACCATCCTGCTCCTTCCTGCAGTCTTCCCGTCTGTAAAGGATAGTTATCAACGGTATTCATGGCTAGATCTGCATTTTAAATGAGATCATCTGTGTAAATTCAGTTCAGGGCTTTGTATGGAAGTAGGACAATGCCCCCGACTTCTGCCCTGTCTCCCGTCCTGCTGTTGTGAATCCTACCTTCTCTCCGTTCCTCTCCTAGCTGTCGTCTCTGGTCCCGGCTCAGCATTCAGCTCAGCTAATCCCCCTCACTGTGATATGGTTTCCCTTTAGATGACTTCTCCTCATGGTCAACACGCCTCTATTCTGAGTCCATCCTTGTGTGGAAATAATTAGATACCACAGAACACTGCACACAGACAAAACATTCAGGCACCCCAGCGGCACGCTGATTCTACAGAACAGTAAGAACAACATTAAATATTTCTGGACCATTCTGAATTATCCATGAAGAATGAGGAGCTTAGGACGAAAGAATGGCCAGGTTGCCCTGTACCTCCTGGAACCAGATGTGTGACTGAGAAGGAGCCTACCATTACCAATATCACACTCATTACCTGCCCAGATAACGAAGATGACGATATTTTTTAAATTGAAAGTTTTCAAAATTTGTGGGTGACATTAACCCCTGGCTCTTAGATTACTTTTTGGCGGACATAACTCTAATCTAAGGGGAACAATTTAGGAGGTAAACCTTCCACAAAAACTTCAGACTCGTAGCTCTCCTTTCCGTAAAACATCGGACCCCACTCAGAGACGCTGACTTGCATTGTTGCACATGGTGACCTCTGCTATGTAACTGCATCGTGTTTATTTCCAGGCCTCTGTAGCCCGTTCATCTTTCGGTAGTTCTCAGCCTGACCTGCCATTTCCATGTCTCAGACTTTTCTTGTCTTTATTTTCTCTGAGTCCTCGATTTCCCTCTGCCCTTGTCTTAACTGAACTTCATCCTGTTAGCTTCTGATTACTTGTCCAGTTTGTCGAGGTCATTTCCAATTCTAATCGCGTCCCCCAAGGCTTCAGCCTCCACTTTAGATTCAGCCTCATCTGTGAACGTAATGAGGGCGCCGCTGCTGCATCCAAGTCACTGGTGACAGTCTTAACTAGAAGTGGGCCCGGGCCCGGGCCCTGCGCAACACCATTTTTACCTGTTTACTTGTCAGAAGAAATGTATGTGCAGGTGCCTTAACGATATTTAGAGAGCACAAGCTTCTCTTCTCTTCAGAATCTAGGGTTATTTGGGTAGAATTTGTGACATTTTTGGCATTTCAAGTCTGTAGTTCCTTACAAGCCAAATTAAATAATCGAATCACTGCTCCAAACATAACTTTCTTTGTTTAAGAAAGTCTCAGTATTTTGAATATAAAAGTCAGTACCTATTTTCACTATTTCTTCCCTGGGAATCACTCATATGCACCCTCAGCCTTGATGAGGGGGCACCGGGGGGGGGAGGGCAAGGGCCTGGCTTTCAGTTCTATCTTTGCCATTCGGCGTATGACCTTGGGTGAGTCACCTAACCTTTGTCACCCTGGACCTTATCCTCATCCAGTCCAAGAGGCTGTGATTCTCTCGTGATGAAGGGCCTAATTATTCTCAGTGACAAATTGCTACACACATTTTTTGATTATAAGCTTTTCCCATGACACTTATATATGATGTTACAACTCTGAATACATTTAAGAAGTGAGTTAGATTAGCTCTCCCCATCATCTGGAATTTATTTGCCAAAAACACATGCTTATCTGCTTAGGCGTGACTTCTCCGTGCATTCTCAAATACTTGAATGTTAGGTATGTGTGAGGTGCCCTGACGCTTGTCATTTCCTTGTGATATCACTAACAACCAATATTCTCTTGCAGAATTCTCACTTGAAGAATGAGGAAACTGAGGCCCAGACTGTTTTAGTGACTGCATAGGACAACAGAGCTTGCTTGTGGTGAAGTTCGGGCTTGAACTTGGGTTTCTGGGCACAGAGTTCTGTACTCTTTCCATATGGCATGCTCCCCTTCCACGTAAATTATTGTTCAAACTCAGTAAAGTATATGCTCTAAAAGAAAATACCAACAATTATTTCAGCAATCAACTAAAATGCCTCCCCACGCTATGGAGGACCATCTCTTTTTCAACGATGAATGATCATCAACTCAGCTGGTGGAGACGAAAGTAATTCTACATTTCTTACACTGGGATAGGCCAATTATTTTCTTTAAGATATTTGGCTCTAAGTCTGGAAACAATCAATTTTTTAAAAGTCAGATTCTTGGTACTTATTTCTTCACAGAAATAAACAATTTCCCCCTTCTTCTCTCCTCCTCCTCTTTCTTTTAAGCCCAGGGCTTAGGTTTTCTTTTTTCTTTTTTTTTCCCACTTGGTACTAGATTCGGCCTCCAGGTAGGAGTAATGATGTCAACAGCCCCCTTTCCTGACCTTCCTTAACATTTCTACCCTCTGACTCACTGATTTCTCTGATTCACCTGAATTTTTCTGCAAGACAAGTTCTACACAAATAAATATTTAAACAGCAGGGAAAAAGGTGGGGGGGGAGCATCTAAAGACCTAGTTGTAGAGTCTGGGGAAGAGTAAAAAGAAAGACGTATATTTGAAAGGAATGATTAGAAGAAATTTGAAAGCATCATTTCACCTCAGAAATTTGTATTCTTCCAGTCGGTCACCTTAAGACACTGGGAGTTGTATTTTTAATCGCCCAAACAATTCTCACTAATAAACAAGGGAGCAGTCTGCAATGCTTGCTCCACGGAACAAAAAACAAGAACCTGAAACAGCAGTAAATCATAAGAGGTTAATGATTAAGTTCCTCTCCCTGAAATTACAAAAGAATAATGCAAAGAAATACACGTAATGTTTCTAATGAGAGGCTTGTGAACAGAAGCACCTGCCCTCTCCTTGCTGAGACCTTCCTTTATTACCCATTTTTCCTCCTCCAACTCTATCCATTGTCTTAGTTTCTTCTTTAAGATTCTCAGAACATCTGCCTCAGTGTGTCTCCCAGACAGGAAGAAAGGAGCTGATATTCTTTTCATATGTTTTACATAGATTATCTCATTGAATCCTCATTGTAACTGAATGGGGGGGGGTATTATTTCAGCAGATACTCCCTAAGGTGACTCCTACTGAGTTACTACTACCTTGTGTAATCTCCTCCCCTGGAGCTTGTTTCTAACCAACAGAATATGGCAGAGGTGATAAGATGCTACCCCCTTGGTTAGGTTACGTTAATGGCAAAGGTGATGTGACTGTCACTTTCATGACTATGTTATGTTACATGAGATTTCTTCTTCACAGACTAGGGGGAGAGACTCTCCCACTGGCCTTGAGGAAGCAAACAGCATGTTGTCAACTGCCTACGGAGAGGACCACAGGGCTGGGGCCTGTGCGTGGCCTCTAAAAGCTGAGGATCGCCTCTAGCCCACACCCAGCAAGAACCTCAGGCAAGTAGCCACACGCAAATGAATTCTGCCAGCAAAGCAGAGGAAGCTTGAAGTGGATTCTTCCTCACTCAAGCCTCCAGTGGAGAACACAGCACGGCCGACACTTTGACCGCAGCCTTGCAAGATCCTGAGTTCAAGACATGCCTGGACTCCTGATCTCCAGAAACTGTGAGATGACAGGTGTGGGCTGCTAAAGTCACCAGGTTTGTGGGAGTTTGTTACACAGCAATAGAAAACTACAATTGCTCTCTCTGCTTCACGGAAGAGAAAAGCAAGCTTCGGAGAACCTAAGTGTGCGAGTTTTTGAGAACTTAACTAATTTTGTTCAGGATCACACAGCCAGTAAGCAGTGAAATCATATTAAACTTAAGTCTCCCTAAAACTCAAAGGTCAAATGCTCTCCAGTACAGCACGATGCCTTTCCACAAATCCCTGCTCGTTAACTGGCACTGCTGACGAGACATCACCACCTATGGGCTATGATATGACTTCTGGCCGTTACGAACCTCTAACGTACATGGTCTTGAAGGTTAAAATGAAAGAACTGAATTAGTTAGTTCCTCGCCCCATGCCCCCCTCCCTGGCCATCATGTAGAGGGGTGCTTCCCTTTAGAGAGAGGAGAGGAGGAGACCAAATGGGGAAGTGCAGAATGGAGGGGGCTGCCTGACTAGCGCTGGACAGAGGTTCTCACCCACTCAAAAGGGGAATTAAAGGAACGTCCTCCAAAAAAGAATTGCTCCACCTAGGAAAAAGCTCTGAGGGTCACAATAATGAGACTCCCCCCAGGAATACCCCAGAGGCAGAAGCTCAGGGCTGATGAATAAGCTTCCACACTTTGGGTCAATATTGGGTAACGATGAATCCCGCAGCTTCACTTCAATAACACTTGCTTTGGGTGGCATGAGAGAGCGCTGGCAGCAGGCTGACCTTGAGCCCGACAAGTCAAGGAGCGTTGCTTCAGATATCTTAGGGGCTGTTTGTTTGACGTGGATCATAAAGGCTGAAATTTCATTGGTTAGGCTTGGCTGGACCTGCCTGCCGCTGGGCAGCGTTGGACGGTACTTTATACGCACCTCTGTTAAATGACTGGGACAGTAATAAACTAGGTGTATCAAAATTTTGACATGCCAAATTACATGGGAGCAGAAAGGGACTAGTATAAAGCTCAGCCCTCTGCAGTCCATCATAGCTCTCAATTTCTACAGCACAGCTTCAGAAAGAGCTCAAGAGTTGAGGACCGATCCCATGCCAGACCCAGGGCTGAGTGCTGTGAGGAGAACAGGGGTGAGACACAGCCCTCACCACGCCCCCCACTCCAGAGTCTATAATCAAGCAAGATAGAGAAGGGTGTACATTAATAACTAAGCAACCTTCCTTACAGTTGGAATTTGCCATCTTTGGAGCAGGAAACAGTGAAGGGCACAGCCAGCCCCCACTTTAATGCAGTCGATTAGATGACACTAAGTCACTTGGAAGACCAGGTAGCAGGTGTGAAAGGCCTAAGGGACAGACTGTCATTTGCTGTAAGAATTCCTAGAATTTCCAATTCCCTTCCACTGCCGCAAACAGCTTCTTTTTTGTTGAAAGATCTTATTGCAAGTACCTCCTATGATAGCAGGCAGGGTCTAGTTGAAAAGGGGTGTGAGCTCAATGAACACTTCTGGACTTCATCATGTTCACCTTCCAAGAAAAAGGCATGCATAGGCAGTGTGCAATGAGAACTTTAGAATATGGATAACAAATCCTGGCCCTGGAGGATCTTGTTGATCGAGCTAAGGAAGACTAAATTACCTGCTAAATTTTAAATACCTAAGAGGCACAGGGGACGTGGGAGCCTTATGGTTGAATACCCTTGAGAGTCCAATATTCTCCTTCAACTCATTTAACATGGATGCTTTGAGTGGTTGACATTACAAGGGAGAGAAGAAAAAGAGAGGAACAAGAAGAAATAACCTGGGAAGAATAACATAACAGACAACAGTACTACCTTTAAGTAAACACTGGTTTGAATCTTGGCTCTGCCAATAAATTAACCGTATGATCTTGGGCAAGTGACCTACTATCTCTGAGCTCAGTTTCCTCATTTGGAGCGGCCATTCCTGACCTTTCCAGGAGCTTACTAGGAACAAGCAAGATAACGTACGTAAAGCCTGTAGCATGAGGTTTTACATATAGTGGACACTCAAAAGTTATTTTGGAAGGAAGGAATGAAGGCAGGAAGACAGGTGAGAAGACAGAAGACAGAAGGAATACTGATTTTTCCATGATTATTTTCAGGCTTTCCTCTGAAGCTTCTCTGATTTATCGACCTTTCTCTTTCTCCACAGAGGCTCTGAAAGAGCCAACTGTTGCTGAGGACAGATGGCTCATGGTTCCCAGGAGCGGTTCCATAGGACCGTAAGTGCTTAGTGAAAAAAAAAAAAAAATCAACATGGTGTGATATGTATGGAGACATGCTACAGAAAATTTAAACAATTTTCTTTACTATCACTAAAGAATCTTAGAGGTTATATTTTTCTACTGTGCATTATAACTTTTCAAGATGATGATATAGTAGATAGCATCTCCCAAGTGGACTTGACAGGGACCAGTTTTTCACTGTGGATCACATGAGGCTAGGGTTCCCTGGAATACCCATTTGAGGAACTCTGATTTATATCAAGACAGTGGGCAGTAGTGGGCACCACACTGGGGGTAAAAGTCCCCAGAAGAGGCTGTTGGGAAAATATTCTGGAAGAAGAATCCCACCTTTCTTATCAGCTAAGCTGCCCTAATCACTTAAACCTCTGGCCCTCTGTTTTCTCATTTGTAAAATAAGGGGTTGGAGACACATATTCGAAGTACCCTTCTAGCTCTAACAGTTGAACATTTCCATGGGGATGTGAACTATATGGTTAAGGATTCAAAAATTATACACGTTACTATGTCCCTTCTTAGACAACCAGCAATTCCCTTCCAGGAGGCCTTCAATGGTATTCACCAAGCACCCACCATGAGGTGTGATCTATGATAAAAGCTCTTTACTCCAGATTCTTCTAATTGATTGTTAATGCAAGAACTCCCCTTACGAACAAAGTAGAAATGGAAAGAAAGCACTTTGGCCTGGCAGTCAAGGCCCTCAGGGTCTCTCCATTTTGTGTTCTCCATCTCTCAGTAATCCTGTACCCACCATGTTCCACCGGTCCAGGTAGAAGCTCCCCTTCCTATTCCATTATTCTACTCATCTTCTCAGTGGGCCCCAGCCACGTGCTTTCCTCTTGCTTTCACAGCATCATCTTGCCTGCGATCCCCTTCCTCCTCCGTCAACATAAACTCTGTTCTTCCTTCAGGACACCAGTCAGGTCACAAAAAGCCTTCCCTGATCCTATAGGAGGGACCCTCTTTTTTTCTCTCTCTCTCACTTGAAATTTAACAGACCTTATTCCTGTGTGTACTCTCTCACTAAGATGAGAAAAAATTCCCTTTGTACGTATGTCGATTTATCTTTCCAACAAAATCTTAAGGGTTAGAGACTCAGGTCTACCAGCCACGCATTTTTCTCTCTGGAGTACTGAACAAGGAAGTACGTCTCATAACCATCAATTGGCAAGTGGGGGAAAAGTGCCACTTCATTTAGTTCAGTAACTCCCAACTCCCCCAACTCCCTTAATTCCTTGGGTGTGCCTCAGTCACCTTCTCAATGAGGTCTTCTTTGGCTACTTATCTAGAATTTCAACACCCTCCCTGTTACATTTCATTAATCCTTCCTTTCTTTATTTTATCTCTTTTGCGTTTATTTCTATCGAACATACTGTATAATTTACTTAGTTCCTATGTTTTCTGTCTCCCCAGCTAGAATGGATACTCCATAAGAGCAGAGAATTTTGTCTTTTGGGTTTGTGACTGAATCTTAGCGCTAGAGGACTATATAAGTGCCTGGTGCATAGTAGGTGCTCAATAAATTTTTTTGCGTCAGTAAATTAATGCAGAGAATGCCATTTAACCTAAAGGGTTTATAGGGCCTTTTACTCTGCTCTTTTATCTACCAAATCTTTCCACGAAGATGGGATCTTTCCACTCAGTAAGGGGAAAGTCTGGTTTGAAGCACATCCACCAGTGCCAGAGGAAAGGGAATGAAAGAGATAGTTGGAACATACTGTTTGTCTCAAAAACCTTGAGCTAAGCTGCTGTAGACCTCCTAACCCAAGGTAGGGACAGGACCCAGGCCAGGCTGGCATGTGGAAGAAAAGAGAGAGGATGACAAGACTGATTTCCTCATGCAAAGAGAAAAGGGTGATGTGGGCCCAGACGTGTGCAAAAGGAACCAGACAGCATTCAGGCAGAAGCACACACACGTCTTTGACAGTGACTGTGTCCTCCATTAAAACAGGGCGTGTGATCAATCAAATTAGTCATCAACCATGTGTAGACAGGTGGGCCTCCAACATCTTTCCTCCAACCTAGTGGGGGAAAAGGGCCTAAAAAGATGTTTAATTGCTTTTGAGAGAGAGACAGAAATGAGAGGAGAGGGGGAAGAAAGATACCTCAGTGCAGACTTTGACAAGAAGTGGCAATACTAGTTTTACATTCTCCAACAGGCCAAGCATATAATGGTGGTTCAGTGAATGCTACTGAACTGGATGGCTGGTGTTGATTTTATAGGCATTAGGAGAAATTCTGGGACTAAACTAAAGGCCAGCATAAAGTCCATCCATTTCACGGGGCTTCAGGAGCTACTGCTGATTTTCCTCACTCAGCCTAAGTATGGCCCTAACTCCTTAATATGAACTCTTCCCTACCTATCTTCTAACCACGCTCAAAGCTGTTCTACATCAGAAGCTGCTCTGAGTGCCAACAGATGGCCATTAGTCCCATGGCCCATGCAAACTCTCCACGAGGTTCAGACAGACCCACGCTCTTCTGTGATTTGATAGTTGCAGTGATCCTGGGCCAGTTATTTAACCTCTTCAGATCTCAGTTTCCTCATCTATTAAACTGGGATAATATTTACCCAGTGGGGAGTTGTGTGGATTAAATGAGATAATTTAGGATTTCATTTACTTAACCTTTGCTGAGCCTTTACTAGGTTCTGGGCTGCATTATGCACTAAGGATACAGAGATTAAGGGTTCAGTTCCTGCTCTTTGGGAACTTGCAGTCGGGAGAAAGAGACACAAACCCAAGCAAGTACAATATAGTGTGATAAGCGTATGGATGAAGGTATGTGTCCGTTGGTTCTGGAACACACATACTCAGTTTCTAATCTAGCCTGCAGGGAGGTCAGGAAAAGCTCACCAAAGAGCTGAACTCGGCTGAGTGGAAAAGGTCTGGGGCAGTTGACCCTTCTAGACAAAGGGAAGAGCACACTGAGAGCACGGAGGTGAGCGTCTAGCAGATTCAGAGAACCACAATCAGTTTCTTATGGATAGAAAGTTGGGTTTAGGTTGAGGAATGATGGAAAATGAGAAGGAAGAGAATGGCAAGAGTCTGCAGCCAGAACATGAGAATCAAAGCTTCTCAGCGTGGCTTTGAGTTTTCATCCTCATGTCACTGGAGCGCTATTGCAGAGTTTGAGTCAGGCAACAGACATGAATACTTTTATGTTTTAGGAGGATCTCTCTGACACTGCGTGAAGGCTAGATTAGAACAGGGCTAGATCAGAGTCAGGGAAAGGAGGCAGATGCAGTGATTCATGCAATAAATAACAAAGGCAAGAAGAGAGGAAAGAAAGAGATGAGGTGGATATAAGAGAGGGATAGATGAGAAAGAGAAATCACGTAGAATGACTCCCAGGTTTCTACCTTGATAATTGGGTAGACACTGGTGCCAAGGTTAATTCAAGAAGAGAGGAGGAGATGAGAGTTTTGAGTTTGGTGGACTTGAGGTCTCTATGGGATATAAGAGTAAAGGTGGCTGAGCACCTAAGTCCAGGGCTCAGGAGAAAAATCTGGGTATAGACGTTTTTAAGCCATCACTCGTAGGCATGGGTTGTCCATAAAGTCTATGTAGATGGGTCTGTGATGAGACCAGAACCCTGGAAGTACACCAGTGAATAAGGGGAGGCAAAGTGAGAACAAGGGTGAAAGGTAAGCCAGCAAAGGAAGGAGAGACAAGACAGAGAGGAAGTTGCAAGAAGGAAAGAGGGGTCACCAGTGTCAGCTCTCAAAGAGAGGTCAGAAAGTGAATAAGTCGATTTACTGGATTGAGAGCCAGGAAGCCACAGTGGCACTAGGAAGGGCCATTACAACGGAAGTACATTATGCGGTGTTAACTCGAGACAACTTCCATTCTGCTCATCAACCGTATACAGTGTCAACACTGTGACTTTGTATTTATCATTGGAAATAAGTTTATCTCTTAAAATTTTTTTTTATTAAAAAAAATTCTTCTATGAGGTTAAGAATACAACATGAGATCTACCCTCTTAAAAAATTTTTAAATGCATAACGCAGTAGTGTTACTATAGGTACAATGTTGCACAGCGGATCTCCAGAACTTACTCACCCTGCATAACAGAAACTTTATGCCCATTGGTTAGTAACCCCTCATTTGCCCCTCCCCCTCAGCCCCTGGCATCCACCATTCCCCTCTCTGATTCTATGAATTTGGCTGTTTCAGAGACCTCCCATCAGTGGAATCATGCAACGACTGTCCTTCTGTGACAAAATATTCACATTGTTGAATATTGCAGAATTTCCTTCTTTTTTTAAGGTTGAACAATATTCCACTGTTTCTAATAAGTACGTCTCCATCCAGTAGGCGAGTTTTGTCTAGAATCACTAACTGGTCACATGCATTGTCCATCTTTCCCCTTAATGCAGTAGGTCTACAGTTCCTTTACCCTAGAATTTCTATTTGTTGTGCCAGACTCAGGACTGAGTATCTGCTTTCGTCAAGAACCACCAAGGAAAGAGTTGCATAACTCTGCGACCTCCTTCCTGCACTCCCCACCCCCTGACTCTCAAAACACCTGTGTCTCCAGCTCTTTCCCTCTGTGACCCGGAAGCAGAGGAACGCTGCCCTGGTGGCCACGCTGCTCAACGGTCCTCACTGCTTGAGTGGCTCCATGGGAACCCGCGGATAAGAGGCGTGAGAGAAAAGGGAGATGTTATTTCTGGGATTATCGTGCTAAGAGGTGTAACGAGCAGCTCACTGCTGGGCTAGACAGAAAGAAGGAGGTGGAGGCAGCAAGGGAGAGAAAGGCTTCCTTGGTTTCTTTGCAAAGAAGCTGTAGGAAAATATTTGAAAATGTGTGAATGGTGAGAAATAAGTAGGAAACTGAAGAATGAAAGGCTTCAGTGCTGGTTAACTAATCCCATTTGCTTGTTTGTATGTGAAAGGCCAAAGAGAGAATCTTGACATAAAGGACATCTTTTAAGAAATCTGTTGCTAATACTTTACACCTGAGGGTCTCTGCTTAAGCTTCCAGATAGCAGCCTTGCAGGGTGATGTCCACAAGAAGGTGGACAGGGCAGCTTAGCCACTGGCTCCCCTGAGCTGCTTGCTGCCAGCGAGCCAACTGGTTCTGTTTCTGACACAGTTAATTTTCATTTTCGCCGAGTTCCTGTAGATAACAAGCGCTCACTGTGTTCTCCTTTGTAGCTGAAACCGCTAAAGGCTCGGGAGTCCAGTTTTGCCCATCCTGCTGGTGTGTTTTGCTTTTCTGGGCTGGAACTGTCCCGATAACTAAGGTCCTGGCATCCCTGTCCACGCATCACCATGGCAATTACAATGAAGTAAGGCTAGGTTTGCATCCAGTTCCGTAAAGCCCAGTCCGAGGCTTAAGAACAGTTTTTAGGTTGAGGATGACATTCTGGCCCAGGTTCTGGCTACTTCCTTCAAGGTCTGCAAATAAGAGAAACAGAGGCTTCTAACTGTCAGAGATGGTAGGAACAACATTTTGACTGAGGAAATGGAATTAGGAATGTCGGGCTCCCACAGCCTTCTCCCTATGAGTCAAAAAAATAAACAAGTAACTCCCCTAAGTTGGGTCAGTGGTTTTATGTGCTTAGTTGGAGCACACTCTTTGAGAAACGTGGAGAGGCTAGAAATGAGTGTGGTGTCAGTTACATGAAACCACCAGGCACAAGATATCCAAGGTATTCAAAACCCACCCAATTCGCATCTCTCCTTCTCTGTACCAGCAAACCTGTGGGCCAAACGTCTCCTCTTTTCTCAGGCTTGTTCTCCTAAGAACAGAACCTGGCTTGGCCCAGAATAGAGCTGCACAGCCCAACCAGCGATGATTATACTCAATGCCTGAGGCCAAAGCGAATGTGCTGGGCACCTTCGGCAAACATGGAGCATGAGGCTTGAATTTCAGAGCTACAAGAATCGATGGGGAAGGAAACAGCCATCAGGACACTTAGAAGCTAGAGCATTAATCCACACTGCCCCCCATGGAACATGAGTGGGGTCAGACCCTTCCTGTGCTGCATTCAGTGGCGTGTGGTAGTCAGTATTGTCTCCGGAGTCTGCACGGTCCAAACCCTGGCTCTTCCACCTCCTAGCTGTGTGACCTTCAGAAAGCCACTAAACCTCTCTGGGCCTCATGATGTTTTCATTTGTGGTTTTGTCTTAAATAATGCTCCATAGGGACGTTGTGAGGGTTAACATGAGTTAATATAAAGTAATCTGCTTAGAGCAGTGCCAGGCCTATAATACTGACCTATTACAGAAGTGACGGCTATTACTAACACTGCTACCTGTCAGCTAGGGCTCCTGTCTCTTTTGAGTTGAATTGGCACAAACTAGGGTTTTGACTCCCCAAATCTTCTGATTTCTTCCCTTCACTTCCCCTGCTTTCTGCCCTGGGTGGTGTCTACACTATTCTTTACCCCTTTTGAGAAATTTCCCCCCTTTCTCGCTTCTCTTGTAGTGCCGACCCTTATCTCAGTTCTCTCTTGCTCCCTCCACCTGTCCGTCCATTTTCCCTCACACTCCTTTCTTGGAGAACAGAATCCAGCACACTGCAGGCACTAATTAAAAATTCGTTGAATGAATGGTAAACCGGAGCAGAAACATACAATATAGTCCCAGAATACAATAGTGACTTCAAAATTTAAAAAGGAAAAAAAAACCACCTATAAATTATTTCTAATTTTGAAGGACGGGATCACAGAGAAAGAGGTAAGTGATCAGTTACAAGACAATATCCAGAAACACAGAATAAAAAATAAGAAGAGGCTGGCTCCCAGTGCGGTGGGGAGCCCTGGTGGTCTGCGTGTGTGCAACCGTGACATTGATGTGTAGGCGACACTGCTTGACTGCAGCCACCCATGTCTCTTCCATGAAAGAGACACAAATAGTCAAACTGCATAAGGCAGTCAAGGCTTTTCCCTGTGTGCTCAGGAGCCAGGCCCCGAGGAAGCCTGCCCTCCACTGTTATTTCGTGAATGACTAGAAAGGCCAGAGAAGCAGGGCAGTGGAAAAATTCAACCTCCCTTTCCAGCCCCCATCCCAGAAGTTAGCTGTTAACAAAGCCCGTGGGGCCAATGACAGAGCCACCCCATCTAGGAAATGAAGTTCTAAAAATAAGCAATTCTTATAACTAATTAACGAATAAATAGATGTCACTAAAAATATGCCACAGACAGAACACTGTGAAAAATCCAAAGGTGTACTTGAAACCACAGACTGTCTGAACTAGAAGATCTGGGGGATTTAATGCAACCCTCTTGCTTTATAGATACGGAAACTTGAAGCCCAAGGATCTTAAGTGACTTGTCCAAAGTCATCCAGCAGATTGATGTCAGAGCTAAGACTTGATAGGCCAAGGGGCGTGGACTTGCCTATTTCTGGGGATTTAATGCCAACCGAGTCCGGATATCCTGCTTGAGGCAGGCAGCAGCAAGGAGCCAGAGCAGAGAAAGAAAACAAGGAAAGAGCTCGGAAACTTCCACGCCAGCAGACTGGCTTCAAAGATTCAGTGAAAGTTGAGGCCGGGATTGAAGAAGTAACTCGGGAAGGAAATGGAGCAACAAAACCCACCAGGCAAACCATTTGCTGTCCTGGAGTGAGTGGTTATTAAACAGTGTCCTGGGGAATTGGGGGTGTTCCAAGACTCAGCTCTAAAGGGCCAAATAGCTTTTTCATGTTCTAAAAGCTGCTTGAGCTCTCCGAGAAGAACGGCACAGGTGCTCATCTATTATTGAGCATGTTTAAAAAGGCATTTAGGAAAGAGCACCAAGAGACAGATTTGCAATACAACGTCAGTCCCAGGAGGGCTGTGCTTGCTTAGAGAAGGAGCAGAGTTCACGTTCAGCGATATGGGAAGAGCCACCATGGGCAGGTGGCCTGGCGTTCTTGGGAACACCTGTTGGTGTCCCCCCTCCAGCAGGTGCCCGGAAGTGAGTGATGCAGGGGGCGAACGCCAACAAGCGCAGCCCCCCTACTGTCAGTTTGCTCAGATCAGTGAGCCGTGGCCAAGATCTCGCACCTTGTGTGTCGGGGGGACCGCATGGTGGGGGAGGGATTTTGTAACACATACGTCTACATACACAGTTTCTAAATAATTAGATAATATATAGCACTAAAAATTATGTGATAAATAGACGAATACAAATAGATAATAGATCAACTAATGGCTTGATAAATATTGAATGAGATATTTTCTATCATATTTATATTTTTAATATTTTAATGATACGTATTTATGCCATACCATTCACAGCACATTGTTAAAGGAAAGTGTAGGTTACAAAAATGGGAATGTATACTACTATCCCGATTTTATAAAAATATGCACTTACATTAATAAAACACATTTATAATCTAGAAGAGCATAGAGAAAAAAAGATTGGAATGATAGAAACCAAAATGTACATAGAAATTATCCCTGGGAGGGAGAATTTGAGGTGAATTTTATTTTTTTCTTTATGCTCTTGTCTATTAACTTTTTCTCAGTGAACAGCTACTATACTTTCGGATCAGACATAAATAACAAATATCATTACATAAAAGAGAAGTTTATTACTCAAGATGAAACTAGACAGCGCTCAAAATTCTCATCTGCCCCCTAGGGACTACAAGGTGAACTGCAACAAGCAATCAAAAGGCTGTGTCCGCTCCATTTTTACCTGATTCCTTAATCCTGAATGTACCCATTTCCAAGGTATACATTTTTGTTTTTAAGCAGGGACTGAATCTTTTCTGAACTCATTCCTGTTCTAGGAGTTGCAAACTCCAATGGCTGTAAGAACTAGGTAGATCATTAATAAAAGGGATGGGACACCTGGAGGGTGTGTATTGAATTGAGAGCGTGTATTCCACCCAAAGGAGGCTCTACCCCTCAGCCCCAGCAGAGTGTGAGCCCAAGGTGGCCACTCTTCAGATTTTTTTAGGAATCCACAAATCTGGAGTTTTAAGGTAATCTCTAAATTTGTAAGTGCTAAAGCCAATTTAATCTTAAATACACCACTCTTGGGCCACCTAGAACGTGTCTATGACCCCAAAGCTGCCTGTGCTCTGTGAGTTTTATGACCTTTCCTGAACATCCTCACCAGGTCCTCGTGTAGTGTCACATCGTGACCACAGGGTCAAATGGAGACAACTCAGGAAGTGAAATAATTTCCACAACAGCTGCAAAAGAATGTCATGGTCACTTGGAACAGTAGATGAGGGTATGTGACTTACTAAATGCAGTTCTAATTAAACAAAGAGAGTTAATGCTTTTCGGTTTTTCGGAAAAATCAAGCATAAATAGTGAAATGTTCACAGTCCAATGTGTCAAATTATAAAAATTCATGTCCATATTCTCTAAAACCTAGTAGTAATGGGAAAAATGGAAGATCAAATACTACCCACATTTGCCCTGCTGCTTGGAAGTGGGTCTGTAGTCTCAACACAGTATCTATGCCAAGTTTAAGCAGAGGACCTATGGGCATCATTTGAAAGGTTTTTACTTTAAGTTGCCAGTTAAATTTCTAACAGCTGTTGGACATACTCCTTAGAAATTTAACCGTCATCTTATTTAAAATAAGAAATTGTAAACAAGCCCCGCTGGGGGCTGGTATTTCTAAACGCCCCTTGGGGGGCTGGCATCATGTGGTTGAGAGCCACCATACCCTATCTTACCACCTTAATGGCACTAGACGCCACTTGAAGTGATGATATTTACTTATTTGTTGATGTGTTTGTTGTCTGACCTCCTCACGAAGACAAAAATTCCTTGAGGGTGGGGGAATCGGTTGGTCTTATTCAATACTGTTTCCCCACCACTTAGAATAGTGTCTGGTACTTAGTAGAGGCTCAGGAGATATTTCCTGAATGAACAGCCCCAGCCAATCAGCCTAATATCCTGGAGTTTCTGTAGCAGTGACTGAAGACCATAGATAATTCACAATCTCCTGGAGTGAGTGATACAGGCCTTTGCTCTTTCTTGCTGGGCTTCTGGCTCTATCCTCAACTTTGTGGAGGGATAAAGATTCAGATTTATTTCAAAGTAAAAGGCTGGAGAATAAAATGAGAACAGAAAACGGTGACAAAGTGGCAGTCTTAAATATCCATTAAACAGATACGTCTTTTCTCCTTGTGAAAGGGAAATGTCTGTGGTCAACTATCTCTGTGTTTTATAGGTCAAAACTCAGATTTCTGGGCCTCATCCCTGGAGCTTTGGCAGCAGGACCTGAGAATCTGCATTCCAAATAAGTTCCCAGGTGATGCTGATGTTGCTGGTCCAGGGACCACACTTTGAGAATCACTGGTGTAAACTATAAAATGCTATGTGTCAGGCTTCCCTGGTGGCGCAGTGGTTGAGAGTCCGCCTGCCAATGCAGGGGACACAGGTTCGTGCCCCAGTCCGGGAAGATCCCACATGCCGCGGAGCAGCTGGGCCCGTGAGCCATGGCCACTGAGCCTGTGCGTCCGGAGTCTGAGCTCCGCAACAGGAGAGGCGACAGCAGTGAGAGGCCCGCGTACCGCAAAAAAATAAATAAAAAAAATATAAAAAAATAATAAAATGCTACGTGTCAGTTGCATTTTCTATTTCACTCCCCACTTCACCATCATCCCCTTTGTAGTCAACCCTGACTAGGACGTGTCTTTTGACATAAACCACCTTCCCTTGTGGGAGGAACTCCTTTAATGCTTGTGGGCCAATCTACCCGCTGCACAATAAGGAAGCCATAAAGGGGAGACTGGCGCAGCTTGTTACGGTGAAACAAAGGCCAAGGAGATCAAATGGCACAAGGACACGCCATGAGGTTTCACGAACAGTCACTATCGCCTAATGTGGCTTGGTTGTCATGTAATGGTTACTGAGAGCCCACAATGTCCTAAGTCTAAGCTGAACATGTTCTTAATTCCGATTTGGGGGCAATGAGCCCAGCATGGACTGCTGTGCTGCGTTCGGGACTTTACCATTCTTTTATTATTAATAAGACTCAATTTTTAAAAATCCCTGTGCAAAAAGTTGTTTAAGAATAAAGGAAGAAAGCGGGTTCTTTGCCAGTTTATCATCGGGCACGTCAAGGATTCTATGTGTTGTTTCCTAGTTCCTTCCTTTCAGTGACTAAGGCCAAAATCCAACCTTGTTGTGTACTTGTGTATGCGGTTCATTTTTCTTCACTTTCTTGTTTTCTAGAACCCAATTTCAGTTAAGATCGGTTTCAAATATGTTCAATTATACTTCAAAAACAAACAAACAAACATAGAAAAAGAGATCAGATTTCTGGCTACCAAAGGCAGGGGGTGGGGGGAGGTGGAATTGGATGAAAGTGGTCAAAAGGTATAAACTTCTAGGTATAAGATAAATAAGTATTAGGGATGTGATGTACAACATGATAAATATAATTAACACTGCTATATGATATATATGAAAATTGTTAAGAGAGTCAATCCTACGAGTTCTCGTGACCAGAAAGATATTTTTAAATGTCTATATCTATACAAGATGATGGATGTTCACTAAACTTACTGTGGTAACCATTTCGTGATGTATGTAAGTCAGATCACCTTAAACTCATACAGTGCTGTCAATTATATCTCAATAAAACTGGAAGAAAAAAACATGTTCAAGTAAAGAACAGTGAATATTTGCACAGCACCTGCTACACGCCAGACACTGTGCTAAGAATTTTAAATGAATTGTAGCTTATTTGATCTGTATAGCCACAGTGTGAGGCAGGTGCTATCATTCTTTCCGTTGTATAGATAAGGAAAGGGAAACAAAGAAAGTTGAAGCAACATCTACTTATACTGCTTTGGATGAATCACTGTGTTAGGCAGAGGTGAGGAAGATATGATGCCTCCTGGCTTTTAAACTATGCCTCAAAGGGTAAGTTCAAGAGTCCAAGGTTAAGGGGAAAGCATAAGCCAAGGCATGTAGGCATAAAAGTACAAGAGGTCTGGAGAAGGGGTAGTTGCAATTATGCTGGTGTGTAGACTAAACGCAGAGAGCAGACGAGGAAACAGGACGGGAAAGTAGGTCAGTCTTGACTACTGTGATTTGGGAACCGGGGTCTGGAACTCACTTTGCCCTCTGGAAGCATTTCTCAAATTTCACTCATTTGAGTTCCACTGTACCGATTTTTGCCACATCTGTGCACCACCTACACTATTTTTAATTACATATGAAACAACCTTCTTTTAAAAAATATATTTATTAAAAAATTTCATATCATGACTGTAAATTTAAGACAAGTGTCACTTGTCAAAGATAGAAGATAACTATAAAGATAAACAGATTATTTAAATAAAAAATACTCATCCCTCTTAATTCATGTACCACAGTGAAACCCACAATCACACTTGGGGAAACACTGAAGAGACAATGATGAATCACAGAAGATCAGTGGTCTTAGCCATTGGATTTTGCTTCTACTTTCTCTTTTATATATTCGTATGTATTCATCTCAATGAACCTTCAGCTAGTTTGATATGAAATGCCCAAACTCCTCTCTCTTAGCTAGTTGAGCTCATAAAATATTTAATTGATCGTGTTTTATGTAAAACAAAATTAAAATTTCATGTCACTCTCTTGGTAAGATTTGAAGTCTGTTTTGTAGGTCAGCTATTTTAAATTCCTCTTGGTGTTTCGACATTTCTCTGCACCTCCTGCAGGTGGCTGATCAATGGGGCTGCATGGCTGCAGTGTCACTGCCATGGTGGCTGCATTTTAGAAGATCTTTTAACGCAGAAGCAAACTATTTCCTAGGAAATCCATCCCGTCTATGTAATCAGGACCTAGACAACTATTTCTGTAGGTAGCTGTGGCCTTTGCTGTTGGGAGAAACGTGTTCTTTCCTCACAGTTTGAGGAGATACGTTCTTGTTCTAGCTGAAAAAAAGAGGCAATGTACGCATGTATGTATTTTTAGGGATGTGTGTGTGTGAATGTGTGTTTAATAATAGGTAGTGAAAAGGGATAAGGATGTAGGGATGCAGAAAAGCTTTTCTGCTGTTGTTCCTATCTTTCTTGCCTCTCTCCATTCCTCCTTCCCTTACTTTTTCATTTTATAATCTTCTCAGGAAAATATTACACTGAAACAGCCAGTCCCAGTTTAAGCCAACTCCCCCCACCTACCTGGTACCGGACCACTTCTGAACACTTTGTTTAAAAACTCTCATGTGGTAGTGCTCACGTATTTCCGTGGTGTGGTCTGTCCTCTGGTCTACAAAACCACCCCCATTGGTAGTGCTACGCTTTGATGCCATTAGTCTATTTATACCGTTATACTCTGTGTATCAAGGCAAAACATATATTGGACTTAAATGGAGCCAGACGTAAATATCTACACTCAGCTCTGCCACTCCTTAAGTGTATGACTTTGGCAAATCATACAACTTCCCTGAGCCTCAGTATACTTACCTGTGCAATAGGAAGTAAGTTTTCATAGGAATCAAAATTAGGTCATATATGCTAAAACTCTTCATAAACCACATTCTTAATAAAGGGCTCAATAAATGTCAGATGTGCTAGTGCCAAACCTTCCTAAGATCCCTTGATCTCAGGATAGACTGCTTTAGAAATTGTACATCTTTCTCAGACCCTTTAGGGAGAATAGATGTTTTTTCACTGTTCTATAAAGAGAATGCTGAGGTGGCTTAAACATCACCAGAAGTTCCACCCAAGAGGTAAGATTCTATTCCTACGCCAGAAAGCTCGCCTCCTTATGGGATGAGTGAAAAAGATGGTACGCGTTATTATGAGAATAGCCAAAATTGACGATCTTAGAAGACACCATACACCAAACCTTTAGAGTAGAAAAACGTGAAAGGATATCTACAGAGTTTGGTGTAAACGGGGAATATTGTGCACTTTGAAAATACAGCTGTGGAGAATGGTCCTCTTTCCCTTGGGGTCTATCACTCTCTCCCGGACGTCTACTTGTGCTCTTCCCCTCTTTTATTTGTCTCCTCAAGACCACACTTTCATTCTCCTCATTCCCCTGGCACAGATCTGCTTTAAGTTTAAGCCTTCAGAACACATAGCTGATGGAGCTGAGACCTGGAATGCCGGGAGAACTGGCAATGGGCAGCCTTTATGCACAGCAGAGAATACCTGGGTCACATCATCACAGAGAGGGAGAAAGTGCAAGAGCTTGTCTCTCTCTCAAAATGAACTGAAATGTTCACCAAATTATGGACAGAAATCATTCTGATAGAGAAAATACTAAAATCACACCAAATAATCTTGAGTGCTATGGCTGCTGTGGAATGCTTGTATTCATGTTTTTTTTTATTAATAGCTTTCATTCTTAAAGGCAGTTTATTTTCTTAATTGGCCAACGCTTCCTTTCAACTCTTTGTACTGGGGGCCGATCAGCAGAGATAACATGCCAAGGTCGGCGCTCCCCGCCCTATGCACACAAATCTCTTTACCCTGGTCCCGGCCAGCTCTCGTAAGTAGGTATTGTGGAGAGAGAGGCTGTGCGTGGACTTGTACAAATCTGTCACCGCTGTAGGAAGAAAAAGCAGACGATCTCCTGGTGAAAGGTCTACAGACGCATGCTCGTAGATGAAGAACATTCAGATATCATAGCTTTAATGTCACACCTCAGACTTCAGGGCAGGTGTATATGCTATTAATGTATGCACGAAGTAGCTTGTTTGGTGGAAAATACACCAAGGTATGAAAAGAGTAGTCCCTGCCATGATGGCCCGGACAGTCCTGAGGCACATCAGCCTGTGGGTATGTGAGTCAGCCAGCCAGGTGCTGCCCCACTGGTGAAAGAAGGGGATCACTCTCCCTTCTTCCTGGGTCACTTGGGGCACAGAGAATGGAAACAGCACTAGAAACGATGTCATACCAAGCATGAGCCCTACTACCTCCTTAGGAACACGGGACTGAATTTTACAAGCTTCCAACTCTCAAGAAAATGGTCCCAGGATGTTGAAAACTGCAGACACAGACCACATGAACAACCCCACCCTCTGTGTGCTATAACTGCCAAAGGTAAGAAATATTCTCACCAGCAAAGTTAGAGGATCAGAAGGTCAGAAAGAGAAAAACCCTCTGGGATCCCCAGCAGACCAGGAATCACAAAGGAGAGCCTTTCACACCCACTGCATGTGTGTCTTCTCCTTGTTACTGAATGAATATAACCCAAGCTTCTTGAATTAAAGGATATCATTTTGAATGTTTAGGGACATAAAACAACAACAAAAAAAGGTGACCAAACCTTGTCACCTCGGACATCAATCCTACACATCAAAGCTGGATTATCAAAAACTCTGAAATTATTCTCATATGCGTACCAGTCTCTACCGAATACACATATGAATGCCTAATCATGGGGGATCAGTTTAAAGAAGTATGATACATCTTTACAATGGAATATGAGGCAGTCATTAAGTTTCATGCTTTTGGATAACATTAATAAAATAAGACAATGGTCACAGTATCATAGTGAGAGAAAAAAGAAGACTGCAAACTGTTCATACATTGCGTTTCCAGTTCTATTGTATCACACTGTATTGTGTTAAAACGTACACATATACACACACAGGCACAGAAAAAAGCATCAGTAAGAAACAGAAGAAATGTAAACACTAATTCTTTGCAGGTATGTAAATGGGTAAATTTTATTTCGTCCCCCCAAGTATCTTTAATAAGCACCAATTACCTTTATAATAAGAAAATCATAAATGTTGGTTTTAACCTGTATATTAACATAAGAGTCTTGTAACCTCTACACCACTATTTCATCTTCAATACCACTACTGGAAAAACATTATAGCCTAGAGTTAGAAAGTTCAGAGGACTCAGGAGCCAACCAAAGACAACTGTCATGAAATAAAATCCTCAATAAAATTTAAACAAGGTGGATGAAAGCTATCTTTTGGCTTTGGGGATCCTTTCCTCTATACAGTGTTTCCTTAAGTCAAGATTAAGCCAGCACTTCTGTCTCCAAGCTCCATCCTGCTTTTCTCCCCCATCAGCAGGTATAGGTTTCAAAGCAAAGTCAACCAAGGTTATCTTGTTCTTCTATCCGCTTCATTCAGTGGCTGATGACAGCACATGAAGACAACCAGCCTTTCTGAAATGACATTTCTGAAGTCCTTTCCCCCAGTACAACCTGCTCTGCTCTTCGAATTATTTTATAAATGTACATGGGGGTAGCAGCTTGACATTGTGCACTGAGTCTACCAGGAGTGGGTGTGGAGACCTTGGGGGTTAAGGGCACACCTCCACACCATGGGCTGGCCCCCAGTGGTCTCTTTCCGGGACCCTGGAAAAGGGTGTAGGCAAAGAGCATGGGCCACGGCTCTTGGAGCTGAGGGAACCAAAGAAGGGAACACTTGGATGTGAAAGTCTGTGATAATCACAACTTGGAAAGACAACCAAAAGCATGTAATCCAGAGGCCTTGTCTATAAACCACCGTCATGTATACGTAGGGTCTTTACTAACCAAGCAAGATGAAAGAGCCACCCAACTATTAGACCATATCAAATAGTCAGATTTAAAATCACCTGAGGTTATAGAAATTTTACATGTCACAATAAGCACCCTTCTCCTTGCAATACTTCTTTCCCCAGCAACTAGGAAAACAATAATACTAGTTTGGTGGGGGCAACACTAGGCTCATAGTAGGTGCTCAGTCGTTATGTGCAGGAAGGAGGGAAGGGAGGGAGGGGAAGGGAAGAAGAACTCTCAAAGCCTACAGTTCACGCATTGTTGTTGTTTGGGCAGGACTGCACGTTACAGAGTCATGAAGATATACCCAATTTTTAGTTCTTCCAAAGTCAGTCCCTGGTGGGGTTAACAGTTCTGGTACTCAACACTTCTCTCTAGAAAGAAATTCTCCTTATAGCTAATATAAATCCTCTCTGCTTGATCTTAAGCCCACTTACTCTGGTTCTGTCTCGGCAGAGAAAGTGAACAGCTGATCGCAACACTTGGTCTAATAATTCTTCATATATTTAAAGAGAGTAAGTCATCACCTTGTTGCCTCTTCTTCTTCCCCTCCGTGACCGCAATTCCCACAGCCCTTCTCCATGGATCCTGTTTCTTAACGCCTTAATCCAATGATGCATATTAGTATATGCAGTTCAAAGTCAGCAAAAGGAGCATGTTGTCAAGTGGTGGTATCGGGAGATGCAGCAAAAACACACCAACACGGGGAGGAGCTTCTGTTTCACTCTTCAGACGCCCTCTGAAAGTCTGGAGAGAGCACGTGGATAGCCCGTGGCCTCTTCCCCCGGGGCGGGAGGTGGAATTCAGCAGGAGCAGGTGTGTTCAGGCAACACCAAGTATTTCCTGGCCTGCTTAGCACTGTCTCGCACTCTGCTGGGCACAGACATCTAGCGGGAAACCAGCCAGATGTGGTTCCTGTGCTCGTGAGCAGACCGTCAGTTCGTCCGTGATGAGAGAGAGAGAGAGAGTGTGTGTGTGCGTGCGCACGCTCTCTGAAGGGATGGACGGGCTGTTTTAGGTCACGGGTCAATGGCTTTCAAGCAGAATCTGCCACAGTGGCGACCAACCTCTGTCCTACCATCACCCACTTGATCGCTCTGCAATAGATCACTCTAGTCCTCAGGTATCGGTGTCACGGAGCAGCCGCAGCCTGGACTCAGTGCTGCCTCCTGGATACGGGGCTACCGGAAGCATCCCTTAACCGGTTTCGTTCCTCCCAGGCTCCAGATGCTGGTGGGACCTTCTGTTCTATAATGTTGTTGCTTCTGAGGCGGCTCTTGGGAGTCTTCTCTCTACCAGTTTGGTTACCCTTCCTCTCTATCACTGATCCATACGTTAATTCATAAATACGACTATGGACTCAGCACTTCCTACCGACCACTTTCACCTTGAACCCTTCTTCCACTGGTGGATATGGCTGTAATCTCTCAGGATTGCCAGCCTAAGGTGATAACTGGGGTTTGGGGAGCCCAAAGAATGACCCAGACAAACGAAGAATGTTTTAATCTACACAAGGAGGGGTATTTTCTGGTAGGTGGAGGCAGGGAAGAGGGAGTGCGCTTCTAAAATACACCTCTGGCGAGTTTGGGGGAAAGACGAGCGGAGAGGCAAACCATATGTATTGTCCTGCAATTCCGACCCAGACAGTCCCTTTAAGGTCTGTTTACCTCTTACAACCTGAAAAATGCATCATCATCATTTCTTGAAGTCATTACTCAGAACACACCCCACTGCATTTCATTTTTACTATCCCCATTTTAGGAACGATTAAATGGAAGCAGGGAGCAGTGGCAATGAAGCAAATCATGAGAGGCTCTGATAAAGACAGGAGCCTGAATGCTTGTCGGAACCGCTTCTCTGTGCCAGACTATTTTTAATGCAAGCTGATGCATCTGTCCCCCTCTTAGAGAGACTCACAAACGAAGCCACTCTGCAAACAAATATTTTTCACCATCCCCTACCCTTTCCAACTCACCATGCTGTGTGTGTGTGTTCCTCTTTATTTTTTTTGGACTTTTTTTTTTTTTGGAGTATAATTGCTTTACAATGTTGTCTTAGTTTCTGCTGTACAACAAAGTGAATCAGCTATATGTATACGTATATCCCCTCCCTCTTGAGCCTCCCTCCCAATGCCCCCGCCCCCGTCCCACCCCTCTAGGTCATCACAGAGCACGGAGCTGAGCTCCTTGCGCTATACAGCAGGTTCCCACTAGCTATCTATTTTACACATGGTAGCGTATATATGTCAATGCTACTCTCTCAATTCGTCCCACCCTCCCCTTCCATTCCTGTGTCCACAAGTCCATTCTCTATGTCTGTGTCTGTGTGTTCCTCTGTAAATGTTCTTCACATTTCTACATACCAGAGATATGTACTTGGCTTTCTGCAAATATAATTCTGATCCAGGGATCTCTTTGCTGTTCTAGCCCCCAGCCTCCATGCCTCCTTAGAGGCTACTAACATACGGTCCCACTAAAGGTTCACAAAAGCATGTACTATTCGTTTAAAAAAAGAGGTTGAGTAAATGTAGAAAATTTGTATACGCTTGGGAGTATTTTCAGAGCAAATACATAAGACATTGCGAACTATGACTGCTCTGAGGAGGGACCTGGGGGACCAAGGATCATAGGTGATCAGAGGACATTCTTTTTACTGGATATTCTTTTGTATCATTTGACTTTTTACCATGTGCAGATATTACCTTAAAAAATTACTCGAGGAGGGTGGGGACTACCAATTGGTATTTGTTGAATACTGGCTATGTTTCAGCCACTATTAACTGGTTTTACTATAATATCTCCTTTAGAGTTGGTTACTGTAAAATCCCCTTTAATCTGTATGACAGCCTTATGTAAAGCCCCATTTTACAAAAGGGAAATAGACCCTGGTAATACCAGTCACTCTGTACACACAGCTGATAAATGGCGATGTGGGAAACTGAACTCGGCTCTCTCCGATTTCTAAAACCATGCTCAGTCCCACAGACTATCCTGCCATCACTTGAAGTCTTTTGGAAGGAACCAAATTGATAAGACAGTAGCTTTGAGACGACTTTGTAAAAACCTGAAGGAATACTGTGAAATCCTATCACACGATTCACACAGTAAATCTTCCTCTTCCCAAGGCTTCCTGTCGAACACTGTTCGGGCGTGCCTGCCTGGAGATGAGCCCTCCCGAAGGCGCCCTGAGTCCCTTGCTGGTCCTCGGGGTGCTCAGTCCGTAGGGAGATGTACCTGCTCTTACGTGCTTTTCAGTAAACCACTCAGTCTACACGGGAGAGTCTCAGGTAGAAGCGAATGGTCACTACCAGTCACTGCTCTAACCCTCCTGAGCGTACAGATTCTTCATTTATTTAACAATTATCTTTTGAGTGGTCCCTCTGAGCCAAGCGCTCTTCTTAAGTGTTAGAATTATTGAGGTGAACTAGGCCCTTGCGCCCGCACAGCATCCGACCTGGTGTGGGAAAACAGGTGATAAACAACACAAACAAGCACACAAATGAGCAAAACGTCAGACAATAAGTATCTTGAAGCAAATGAAAATAAACCTGACTGGGTGGCTACCTCAGCTTGGGTCATCAGGGAAGGCCTTCTGAAGAGATGACATTTACCCCAATGACAAGAATGACGAATATGTCCTGGGAGCTACTGTCCTTACAAACAAAGTCGGGCTCCTTTTGTATGCTCCAGCCCTCACCAACTTCCATGCCACGCTCCGATTTATTTACAGCGTGAATACGTAACCTCAGAAGTTAGAGCTGGAAAGGACCCATCTCACGCCATGGTTCTAGACATGAGGGCAGAAAGATCCAGAAAAGTGAAAAGAACAGGTCACACAGCCAGTTAGGGGCAGCACCAGAGGCCAAAGGCCCCACCTCTTAACCCACACCTCTTCCACAAATTGAGACCCATTCTCTCCTTATCTCCCCAGTGACCATCTCTTCACTGTAGAATCCTCACCCTGAGGGCCTGCCTCTCTGAAGTCTAAGTCTTCCCTGGACCACTGGGGACCTTCTGGAATGCTATTAGGAGTCCTAAGCATGCAGAAGGGTTCTGGGGGCCAAGGTGACAGCGGAAGAAAAGGTACAACTTCCCACAGTTCGATTTTACCACAACCCAGACATGCCCTAGACCTGTCCTGGCATCCCCACCCTGCCCGCAAGGGCTTCCAAGTTTGGGAGCTGTGTGGCTCATGAACCTAAGGAATACTGAACATCTCTCTTCAGCAACGCTCCCTGATGTAACCAAGTCAGTATGAAAATGTTCTATTCTAGGATCCCAATCCCCCCAAAAGCCTTTATCAAAAGATTACCCACAGAATTTCTTTAAATAACAAGCTCCCTTAGCACACTTAAAGTACGATCTATGAAAACTCAATCTACATAAAGATTTTATCTCCCCTCACCCAAAAAAACGAGCTCTTGTATCAAGGGCAATAGCATAAACTTGATTCTTCATGATGGCTTTTAGACTCTTGTATTATGTAATGGTTCTCATTCATTCTACGTATATTTATTGAGCTATGCAACACGATCCTCCAGGTTGCCATGAGGACACGACAGTATAAAGACACAGCCTCTGTCCTCTGGAAGCATCACACATGCAACTCTAACACAGGCAGATGTGACGAGTACTACAACAGAGTACGGACCAAGGCTACAGGGGATAAGGGAGCAAAAAATTATATCTTGGCCAAAGATCAGGGATGGAGCCTGCAACATTTTAATTGGGCTTCAAAGGATGATTACGATTTGTATAACTGGACCATTCATTCCAGGAAAAGAAAACATCACGACACTCTGTACGGAGAACAAGACATACAAGGGCACATTCTCAGAACAGAGAGGAGTCCAGTGTAGCTTGACGGTGAGATGGGAAATGGTGAGGAAGAGAAGACGGGTGTTGGAAAAGAGACCAGAGCCTTGAATGCAAGAATAGATAGAGTTTGGGCCCAATCCACAAACTGCAGAAGCTATGAGCAGGTTTTGGGCAGAGAAAGAACTAGAATTGTGGCTTGGGAAGCTCTTTCTAGAAGCCATGTCCAGGGCTGATCTGAATGGTTCAACGTGGGCGTCAGGGAGAAGGAGGCCCATTTAAAAAATTATCCACATGGTTCCCAGATCATATAGAAATAAGGAATAAATTCAAGAGTTAGAGTAGAGGTAGATCTGTTAAGGAGGCGTGGGATCCAACCCCCAGGAAGGAGGGTCTAGTTTTGGAAAGGGCTGGGGGTCCCAGGCCTCAGATTCCAGCCTAAGGAAGAGAAGGCAGCACAAATGATGGGAAGTGGTGTCTCTTTAAGACAGGACGGTCGTGAGAGGGCCTCTTACTTGAGACAGTAATCATGAGTCTACTGAATAAAAGCCACCCTAGCTGGATGTCTTCTGATCCATGTATGAAGCCTCCGTTTTTAATAACTCCTCTTCTGGAGATATACAGAAGTGCCTGTTGTACATGCCGGCCCAGACACTCCTTGAATGATTATGTCTCCACAGCAGCAGTGAAAAGCAGCTTGACTGGGGTAAGGAGTGGAAGCCCAGGGAATAGCCATTTTGGGACAAATGACAACTCAGGGGAGGGGCGGCAGCTTCAATCACGAACCCCGGGCATAATGGCAGGCTTACAGCCAAAAAGCCCTGATATGAGGAACACATGACAGATCGAGGTCTTTGGTTTGAAAGATAAGGCCCTGGGTCCCACCACCTGAGACACACATGCCTGGTTTCACAGGTGAGCATTCTCATAACCACCTGTCCACGGCTCTCTGTGACAAGATGGTGACTTTCACGAAGTTTATCTCTGGCTTCTTTTCCTGGCTACTCTCTTTGGAACTACATCACCTGGTTTCCATCCTAGTCAGAGCCATGCTGACATCCTGAAGTCTGTTCTCAGCCAACTGGCCCACAGCGTCTGCAGAGTCTGTAAATCAATGCTTCCCAACGTGATTCACAGAATATGATTTCATGGGTAAAGGGTTCTCGTGATAAATCATTTGGGGAAATGCCAGATTAAATAAAATTAAAGATGTTTCTTTGCTGTAAGACACCTCTATTGGCAACAACATGGATGGACCTTGAGGGTGTTATTCTAAGTGAAGTAAGTCAGACAGAGAAAGACAAACACTGCATGATTTCACTTATAAGTGGACTCTAAAACAAAAGAAAAAGAAGAAAACCTAGTTCACAGATACAGAGAACAGACTGGTGGTTCGTCAAAGGGTACAAAGTTCCAGGTGTAAAATAAGTAAGTCATGGGCGTGTAATGTACAGCATGCTGACTGCGGTTAATAATACTGTGTTGCATATTGAAAGCTGCTAAGAGAGTAGATTTTAAAAGTTCTCGTCACAACAAAAAAAAAATTTTGGAACTATGTATGGTGACGGATGTTAACTAGACTCTCTGTGGTGATCATTTCATAATATATACAAATATTGAACCATTATACTGTATACTTAAAACTAGTATAACGATGTATGTCAACTATCCCTCAGTAAAAGACACCTCTGAACATTCAAATGCTAATATGTTCTGAGAATCTCCCAGAGTGAGACAGAGTAGACAGCATCTCTCGGTCTTATTTATCTGGAAACCATTTCTCAGCAAAGCGTCTAAAGGCACAAGTGCCCTGCCGAACATTCTCGGGAACACCAGTGATGAAATTACTCTCAGGAACATTTGCATTTAACTAGGAATCAGGTATAGTAATAAAAGCCAATACCTAGTAAGTGCTTACTATGTGCCAGGCACCCTTCCAAGTCCTTTACATATATTAATATATTTAATCCTTATAACAACCCTGTGTTATTGGTACTATTATTATTATCCCCATTTTTCAGACGAGGAAGCGGAGGCACAGAGAAGTTAAGAGATTTGCCCAAGGTCCTAGACAGACAATTTAGTGAGTAGAGGAGCTGGGGATTGAACCTAGGCAGTCTGGCGCCCACGTAAATTAACGCCTAATGGTAGAATTTCAGACACTGTGGTCAGCTGGCAGTGGGAGAGATCCTGAGAAGAGCCTTGCATGGCAAGCCTCCAGTCACAGGAAATCCAGACTTGGGTGCTCATAAATTCGGCTTCACAGGCCTCCCCAGTGTACCGTGTAGGACACGGCTTCTGAATTACACCATGATTCGGTTTCTCCACCTAACTGTGTTATATGGTGCATGCACACTTTTCCGTTAAAACAGTCATGCTGCAGACAGCACCGCTACCAATAAAACAGAAATACATAGGGACAATCATCTCTTCATTGACCAAAGTAGCAAGAAAATGAAGATGCAAGCTTGAGAAATGGCCTCCCCTGTGTTATTAAAGTATTGATCTCTTGCTCTCCAGCTCAGAAAGCAAAACCAAGGTGCCATTTTCCTCCAACGTGTTGCAGACTTTCCGATCCCCACCCCCTCTACTTAGTATGAGAATTGCCAAAGACATGTCCTACCCTCTCCCACTTCCTCTCCTTGTTCAGAAGTATGATCACCAGTTTCGGGTGCATCTGGTAGCCGTCTTCACTGAAGGACAGATTTCTCCCTTCAAAAGTCACATTGATCAGATACCTGGAAAGATAAAATACAGAGAAGGTTGAAAGTACGAAGAAGGTACGCTAGAACAAGATGGTTAGGAAGACAGAGAGAATGGGCTGGAGGCAGACACGTAGATAGCGGTACAAATACCACGTAAAGCTTGTACCCCTCGGGCTCCCATCTGATGATCCAGTACCGTCATCCAAGTTTCCACATAATAGAAATAATAAGACAGAAATTTGAAACAAGGGCAGTGGGTTTGACTTTAGTCTGCAGCTATGACTGAGCAACTTATTTAGCCTTTTGAACATCAGTTTTTTCACGATCTGCCAAAAATGGGGTAATAAAGAACCTGCTCTATTAGGTTTGTAAGGCTTAAATTAGAGAGCTCACCACGGGGCCTGGTGCAGAGTACTCTCATTAAGTGTTAACGATTAGTATTCAAAAAAGGAGCTGGATTAAAGGGCAGAGGTGGTAGAGACAAGACACAGTGAGCGTGGGCCAACACAACTTCCTGCTCAGAGAGCCTGGAGTTTAGGGTCTTTCTGCCTCCCAGAGATATGCCTACACTTTTGAACTCTTGCGATGTGCCTGCCCAGCCCATACTTCTAAGGGTTGCAAGATAAGTCCAGCAGTCAGGGATCTGGTTCCATGAGATGCATCTGGAAACCAGGGCTATTGCACTTTGTAGAGTGAACAGAAAATAGCAGGGGTGGGAGGTGGTGATGGGGGAGGAGGGAGAGACATTTCACAGAGTGTTCTAGGTTCAGGCACTTAAACTAGCAGAAACTCTAATAATTAGAGTCAGACCAATGGAGTTGTCTCCCTCTCCAACACCTGTACCCCCCGCTCAGCCCATCCCCCTGCTGGCTGCTCGGACCTGATGAAGTTCCCTCACTGGGAATTCCCACAGGCGTGCTCATTCCAACAGCATTAGTGCGACTGTGCTGATGGTAATTTAGGTCCCTTTACCATCATGGCTCAAGGAATCAATAATGATTCGCTCTGTGTTCACATGACATGCTACTCTGGAGCCTCGCACCTGATGCTGCTGTGAGATGTGTCTCTGCTAAGAAGCAAAATGGGAATCTTGTGATTGTCCTGAGCATTCTAAAGGGCTTCAAACCTTTGACCAACAACGGTGTCCTACTACATCTGAAGGGCAGAAGAAGAATGTGCAGGAGGTAGCTTAAAGGCTCCTCTTTTAAGTCTTTTCATTCAACGGAACTGTGAGCCTCTTCTTTGATTCTTCCAGATAACATTAGGTTAAGCAACAAGGTTGCTAGGATGCCATGTCCTTCAGGCACTTCTAGAGATGACTAGGCATTGTGAACCAAATCCTCATGGACCACTTCTCACTTCTAGAGCCGCCTGGGGTTTTTCAACCTGTCATTACGGGGCAAATGCAATCAAGAATACGAATTTTGCAAATCAAGAATAGGAATTTTGAGATTCCTAGAATCTCAAAATCGGAAGAGACCTTCACAATCAATTAGCCACTTACTTCTTGTAGTTTATGCTTCCCTTCTACATAATAAAACCAGCCCTCTCAGCTCTTCTTGAATACTTCCACTGATGGGGAGCTTATCACTGTACACCCTACCCTCAAGGCAGCCATCTCACTGCTGGGCAGTTCTTTTTTACCTAAAGCTGAAATCTGCTCCCCTACCACCCCTAGATCCCTGTCTCCGCCTTAGATATTATACAGTCTTAGTCTAATGCTTCTTCCACATGGGAGCCCTTCAAGTATTTGAAGATATTTATCGTGTATCCCTTACAAAATAAATTTTAGTCTTTGAAGAAACCATAAGCTCAATTAGTTCTATAATTTTAACTTGATAGATCAGGGAACTGAAGCACAGAGAGGTCAAATTATGTGCCCAATGTTCTCCAGCTAATTGGGAGCAGAAATAACATTTTAAGTGCCATTCTCGATCCCATGTCCTCTCTAGCACCCCAACCTGATTCTCGTATGCCACAGCAACTTTAATATCCCTGGTTCCTTCATGTGGTCCTGCTATGCTACAGCTTCAGCTCCCTCCCTCTATCCCCTTGGCCACACTCTCTGGACACCCGCAGTCGGTAAAAGTGTAGCATCCCTGATTCCGCTCAAGGCTCCACCTGGCGTCTTCGCCATTGCCTGTGCTGTTCTTCCTCTCAGCTCGGTGCTGCCTGCTCCAGCCCGTCACTGCTGAGAAGGTGATACTCGGGTCTCCTGCAGTTAACAACAACTTCAACACTGCAACCGAAGCCCCATATGATTCACTTCAGGGAGTGTAATTACAAAAGCACAAGACACAATATTTTAAACTAACAGACCAGAATTTAAGCACCCAACATAACCAACTTGAAAAATATGTTCTTACGACAACAATATGGTGCGGCTTAGAGTAATTTCTGGAAGTCTGCAGAGAAGGTGTACAAAACATGTAAAAAAAAATTAGTCCTGCCTCTGTTTTGGAAGAATGCAAGAGAGGAGGGGGAGACGGAGAAGGAAGGAAGGGAGGGAGGGAGGGAGGGAGGGAAGGAAGGAAATGGAAAGAGAGAGAGAAAGAAGTACGAAGGGAGGGAGGGAGAGAGGGAAAGAGGGAGAGAAGGAGGGAGGGAAATAAATTATCTGGTTTAAGCACCCTCCTTTTCACCAGACAAGGCTCTGAATAATTCTGACTTTATCTAAAATGCCATTAAGAATATTTCAAAGAAAGTGTCCATTTCAGAAGGCAATTATAAAAGAGGAGTTCCAAAAATCATGTAAGTAATAAGCAGCACGCATGGAATAAGTAAACAGCCTCTCAAGATGACTTCTTTGAAAGGGGACAGCACTGAATTAAGTGGGTAAGTTGAGAAATTCAAACTCCGAGAAAATAAACCACGTTCACGGGTAACTGCTCTGTAGTTAATTTCTCTAATTGTCCCTGCTCCCGAGCCTTTTGATTTTCCTTATACATTCCTCTCTCTCTGGAACGTTCACCCTCTTTCACTTTGACACGTTCATTTTATTCTATGTTGACATTTCTCATATATTGTACTTATCAAAAATAGTACTAAAATGTTATGATGATACACAAAATGCTCTTCTCCAAAGTATCCTTTAATCATTCATATCCTTCAGCAGTGTATAGAGTGATCATTCACATTGTGTTTTTCTGAGTAATTCCCTGAGACGTGCCAACATTTAGCTATTAGTGAGGAGCTTGCAAATATATACTCGCCTTGAGCAAGGATGCCCTTTGAATAGCAGAAAAGACTGATCCATTCATTGGTAATGAAAAGTGTGAAAAAATAATCGGGAGTGTGGTCACTTTTAGACATGTGACCTTGGCCTTGAACCTGACTTTTTCCTCTTTAAAATGGAAACACCATTTTTTACCTCCAGCTTATCAGGTTGTGATGATCACATGAAACAGGGGGTAGAAAAATGATATAAACTATGATGCAAATATAAGGTTATATAGAATAAAAAATAGATATTAGCCTGATTTGAGTATCTAAAGGCGAGGAACCTGCCTCATTTTTGACCTCAGTGAGTAAAAGTGGGATGATTACATTTAATAAGACCAAATGGTCCATAGAACACACGGGAGGAATGGAAATTGTATCTCACGTATGGAGGATAAACTAGGTCAAATGGTCATATTAATTTAATTTCCATAAGACCTGAAAATATCCAACTACCTTTGAATCTGGCTGTACTTTGTCAATTTTGAATATTAATTAAATTAAAACCTCAAAACTTCCATGTATAAATTCTCAGTAAAGGATTAAACTACAAGATTAAGAGATGCCACGGCAATTCTGTTTTTCTCTAAAAATGTCATCCTCAAGTATGTAATCAGAAAACCTAGCTTCAAGTGGCAGCCATATTCAGAAGCTCTGTCCATAAAACTTTAGTCCCCTGGGAGGCCCATCAAGGTTTGGTACATAAAAATATTGCTTGATTTGTCCCTGGGATGCAGCAACCTGATGGCTTGTCTCATAAAGTTCTAACATTACACAAATCTCAGATTGCCGGAACTAGAAGAAAACTTAGGAACTATCCACTGAGAACTCTCATTTTAGAAAGGAGGAAACGGGTCCCAAGACGCTACCTGACTTTCGCAGGTGACTTGCCTGTTCAGGACTGCAGTTCAAGTCTTCGGATTTCAAGTTCAGTGTTCTTTTCCTTACATCACCAAGTAAAGTGAAATCAGTGTCGCTGAGCCCCAGATGTGCCCCTTAGCATTCTCACATCACGTGCCATGCCCTGGTCTATGCAGACCCCTCATACAGACTGCAGAAAATAAAACCCATCTCATTTCCTGCCTGACCCTGGCTTGTGGAGAGTCTCAGAAAAGAACCCTGATGGGCTCAGAGCCAATACATTTGCTGCGTGTGGCCAGAGTCATCCTCCACTGGGTTTAATGGGGTCAAGTTGAGGTAAAAAGCCCTTGTGCCTCTCTGACTTTGACCATGCCACTCAGAGCTCATTTGCTGCAATGATTTAGCAGTACGCCCAGTGTGGGAGGTGTCGGAAGAGCTCTGCCAGAATTTTCCCAGCAAACCGAGAGCCTTGGCACCACAGTACTAATTGTGCCCTCCATATTTTCACAAGGCACTAGATTCTTTTTATGAATGTCTTTTAATGTGGTAATAAGAGAGACAAGTCTCTCCTCTCAGGCGATCCTTTCAATTTTCAGATAAGCAGATGAAGTCCAGAGGGTTCTGTGGCTTTACCAAGATCAGATGACAGGGCTGGAATGAGGATCCAGGTGTCCTCACCCCCCAGACCAGTGATCTTTCCACTCAACACCATGCCTCAAAAATGGTGGGGCTTCCCTGGTGGCGCAGTGGTTGAGAGTCCGCCTGACGATGCAGGGGACACGGGTTCGTGCCCCGGTCCAGGAAGATCCCACATGCCGCGGAACGGCGAGGCCTGTGAGCCATGGCCGCTAAGCCTGCGCGTCCGGAGCCTGTGCTCCGCAACGGGAGAGGCCACAACAGTGAGAGGCCCGCGTACCGAAAAAAAAAAAAAAATGGTGGAGTTTTTCATAGCTCTCAATTTCCATTCTACATTCTCAATTTCCATTTTCCAATTTCCATTCCATTGGAGAATTGGAAATTCTCCAATTTCCATTTGTTATTCAGAGGAAAATAATAAAGGAGGAAACACAGCTCCAGGGAGGAGAACTGAATTCTTGCCCCCTTTGTGTACAATTTCCTAGCTCTGAAAATCTGTAACTCTGTCACTGCGTCTTTGGTGTGTCACTTACCGTTTAAAGCCTGCAGCTCCCTCATCTATAAAATAGACTCGTTCAGACCATCTCACTTGCCTGACGCGGGAAGCACAGGGCTCCACGGAGATGCTCTCTATCTCTACGTTTCATCTGATTAATACTGTGGCTATTATATTGCTAAACTCTATCATCTAAATGACAAAACCACAGATCTTTCAAAAAGCTTTTCTCTGGTCTCTTTTTAACAATTACTATTTCATATGCATGTTTTCTCTTGAAATAGTAGGAACAATTTCCCATGGGATTAGAAATAGTGGACTTAAAAACATTTAAAAGCTACTTAGTTAGAGACCAGTATTGGGGGAAGAAAGCAAAATATTTAAAAATTAGATGTTCCTTGTGATGGTTTGGTAGAGACTAAATAGAAATTCATAATAATTAAAATGAACCCCAAATGACCAACCCAGTACAATGTGGTCAACATGGCAGGCCACGGCCTGGGAACAATTCCTCCTGTACTTACCGATACCTTCTTCTGGGATCAAACCCAGAAGAAAGATCTCATTAGTGAGATATCCTGCACTCAAATGAATGACTTAGACAATGCCCCTAAATGCTGGTAGGAAGAAAATAAGGAGAAACAGGAAAAAATAAGTTAATCGAAGAAGAAAGGAATGCAGTATGTACTGCGCACACACTCCATCACCAGCACCTGCAGGAACAGCAGCAGGCAGTGTACGTGGTGAGCGTCCGCCTGCCGATGCAGGGGACACGGGTTCGTGCCCCAGTCCAGGAAGATCCCACATGCCGCGGAGCGGCTGGGCCCGTGAGCCATGGCCGCTGAGCCTGCGCGTCCGGAGTCTGCGCTCCGCAACAGGAGAGGCCGCAACAGTGAGAGGCCCGCGTACCGCAAAAAAAAAAAAAAAAAAAGAGTAAGGACCCTGCAGTCAGACCACTTCTGTTCAGATCCCGGATCCACCAGTTTCTAGGTTACGTGACAATGTTTTTAAGGCACACGCATTAGTTTATTCCGGCCAACAATGGTTTTCTTTTTGAGGAAAGGGATTTGAAGAAGCTTTAAAGGTTTCCTTTGGCACACAGGCATATATTTTCATATATAAAAATACTAAACCATGTTGTTGAACAAAATTAGAAATACCAGTTTCCTAAGCTGTCAAGTGTAGGCCTTTTCTCTTATTTTGCAAAATGAAACTTAGTAGAGAACGTCAGGAAAAACTAATTTGAAAAGTAGATTGTAACATTAATTTATAATTACTTGAGGCAACTTAAAAATAGTTTGTCTTCCAGTGGATTAAACATTTTCTCTGAAGTGGTATTTATGCCATTCATTTATTTTACAAACCATTCCTTACAAATCATAAAAGCTTCAAGTTTGGGCCAGTCCATATCTCAGTTATTTAAATTCTAAATTCATAGTGTTAAATTAATGAGATATTAAAGTATCTTGAAGACTGTCTGATATAAATTTTTTTTACATCTTTATTGGAGTATAATTGCTTTACAATGGTGTGTTAGTTTCTGCTTTATAACAAAGTGAGTCAGTTATACATATACATATGTCCCCATATCTCTTCCCTCTTGCATCTCCCTCCCTCCCTCCCTCCCTATCCCACCCCTCTAGGTGGTCACAAAGCACCTGATATAAATTTAATATACTTCCTCTCTCCTACTGGTGGTGAGGATTGGCCCCTTAGCAATCTGGCTGAGGGGTAAATGGTGATGTGTCAACTCACCAACTATTACAGTGAGAGAGTCTTCTCTGGCCCCTAGGCCTGACAATGAAATATTTCTGAGAGCTATTACCCGACTTCTGTTTCATGACTGAATGCCATGAATTAGATTTATCTGACATGAAAGAAAACAGAGAGCATTGTTGAGAGTCACCTGACAATCTCTGCTCAGATATAAGAAGGTAGAGAATATTTCATCTTCCTCCAGAAAGATGTTAAGTCAGTGAGCTCCGAGGGGCTCTGCCACCAGCTGCGATGGCCTCCTGTCTACTCTTTCATCCTCGTTTCTGTACCCTTCCACCAAGCGGGGTCAACGTGGCAGGCCATGGCCAGGTGACAATTCTCCTCTGCATCGTTCCATCTGGGATCAAACCCAGGAGCTTGTCCTCATTAGTAAGATACCCTACACTCGAATGAATGAAAAGGCCTGGACGATGCCTCAAAATGCTTAATGAGGAGTTGGTAGAAAGAAAATAAAAGGGAGAAAGAGTACACCTGAAACTAACACAATGCTGTGAATCAACTATACTTCAATAAAAAAAAGAAAAATAGTGAAGATGGAAAAAAAAGGGAGAAACAGAATATATTACGTGAAGATTAAAGGAATGTAGTATGTATTAAACACACACACACACACACACACACAACAGTACCACCAAAATGCAGTGCAGCGTGGTGTGGAAAAGCAAGAACACTGCGGTCAGGTGAGCTCTGCTCAAGTCCTTGCTCAGCCAGTTCTGAAGTTGTGTGACCTCATGAGTTATTTAACCTTTCTTTGCCTCGGTTTCTTCACTATAAAGATATGAATAATAATAGCACTTACAGGACTGCTGTGAGGATGCATAAAGGACTTAGAGCTATACTACTGCATCTATACATAATGAGCCTTAGGTTTTAGCTGCTGCTGTTGTTATTATGACGGTTGCCTTTTAAAAAAATACTGCCTGGATATCAGAGAATGTTAGAGTTAGTAGAGACTCCTGGATCACAGTCTGAGCTTCCATATTTAAAGGAAGGTCTGGGAAGATGCCGCTCTTCGGCAGGGTAAGTTCGGAGTCCAGGTCTCCCAATTTCTGGATCTCTTCTTTTCCATAAAAGCACATTTCCTCCCATTCCCACAGTATCCGAACTGCTAGGGCTTCGGGACATTTGTTTTGTCTCCTATGGTTGGTTCCCCCTGTGAGGTATTCTGCAGTAGGGAATCACTTAACCGTACTACTTCCATGTATAGTTCACTTCCTGAGGAAGGCCAAAGGTGAGCTCATAGTTCCGTAACTTTAGTCTAGAATAAATGACTCCTCAAAATGACCTCCATTCTGACCTCCTGGAAGCCTGATTGGAACACTGTGCAATTCTCTTTAGAATTCCTTTGGAGGGGGCACGCTCCTGCTTGTGGGTTCCTTAGGGAACTGGCGATGCCAATACATCAAAAGTGCTGGACACCAGAGCTGTTGCTCCCTTAGGGAACTGTGCACAGGACTCAAGATGGGGAAGGAATTCCTCCTGGTGCTCGTGCCCACAGCCCTGCGTCACCTCTGCTACGGGCGACACAGGCAAGGGTGCGAAGGGAAACCCAGGGTTATCAGAGGCAGTTCGCAAGGCGACACTCCCAGTGGGAGGGAATCTAGTAACTCTTCTGGGTAATGTTATCATCACTGGATTTTTTTTTTTTTTCATTTTAAGTTCATGCTTTCATGTTGCATGTAAGTTAAAATCACTTCCTTTTTCAAAAGCACGGAATAAAACCCCTCTTCTCTTCCCTAGATTGTGTGCGCAGTATACTGGAATATAGCCCAGTGTGGGCTACCAAAACCAAGCAGTTGGGACCTTCCGAGAGAAAATGCCAAGACAGGTCAAAGGCTAGCTGATCTCTGAGTACACTGCTATTTCTCCTTTATGCCTACTAATAGTGTGCAGGTGAAGGCTTGCCTGTCTGATATCCATTTGAGCTCAAGAGCTGGCAGCCCTGCTCAGGGGCTATATGTCAAAAGCAGCCAAACAGTGACTGGCACAGACTTCTCTAGGACATTCAACCCTGACGACCAGAAGCCTTTTCCTTCTTGTGAATGTTCAGACTTTACTGAAAGAAACCCTGCTCATATACGCCCTTGGTCAAGAATCCAAAGTGACCTGGGCATGACATCAAGGGAAAAGAATAAGGAGGCTTTTCTCTTCCTTTTGGCCTTTCTCCAGTTCCTCAATTTGTTCTTCCATAGGAGCCCATCTCTACCCTCTCCTCTACCTGAGGTGGCCAACAAAATGAACACACTGGCAACATCTCCATGCACATAGCACCTACCCACTCTGTAGCTACGAAATGCTTAATTTCACAACTGCCCCCAACAGCTCTACTGAAGGGTGGCAGAAGAGTTAAACAAAGGAATTAGTGAGATGGCTTCAGTTACAGGGGCTGGGAGTGAAGGTTATGAGGAACTGTCGTCCGTGGAAAAAGGGGGTTATGATTCAGTCTTCCAGTCTAACGGAAAGACCTTCAGGTGGAGATCTCTAGAAGCAATTACATTAAACGGGAGGAAAAGAGGATCAAAAGAAGGAAGATATTCCAGGGGCAGGGGATGGTTTCCAACAGACGGAGGACTCAGGATGCCTGGGTGTAGATGATGTCGTTCAGGGAGATGGGCGCCTCATAATGATCTCATGCTATGGATGCGAGACAGAGGGTGATGGGGGCTGTTGACTCATTCCAGCACACATCTCCATCTTCAGAAGATGCAGTCACGAACCACCTGCCACAAGGATAATGCCCTTTCACATAGCAAGTAGAATGACTTATTGAGTCTAGGGTCCAAGGGAAGACCAGGGGAATGAAACGTACATGCGGCCCAGATGCACTGTGGAACATAATATGCGCGTGAAGGAAGGGAACTGTCAGGAAAGTTAGTTAGCGACACGGGGTTTGCTGATGTGGTTCCCGCAGCAGTCTGCAGAAGAGCTTTCTGGGGCTTCGGTTCAGTGAGAGGACCCACTCCTTAAAGTCTGCTTGGGTTTGAAGGTGCAGGAAATGTAAATATATCCGTCAATAGTAAAAGGGATATCAGGGACCTGAAAACAGTGAGATGAAATGTATAATATACCTTATCAAGAAGAAGACGCCAAGATGGAAACTACAATGCGAAAGTGCTGATCAAAGGTTATCAACCAAACACAGCCTATGTTTCTAGAGTTTCTGTAAGTGCTGCTCTAAATCACAGCACTTTATAGCACGGTTTCTAGACCAGGTTAGAGTAGAGGGTCCAGGGGAAGATCAAACTTGTTTATTTCTTTAACTAATTTTAGTTAGTTACTTGGTTAAAGACACCCATCGATCTGTTCCAATATTCTAACATGGCTTGACCCTTAAGTCAGAATTTGAAGCAAGGTGGGGGCAAGAGTTTATTCAAACCTAACTCCCTTTCTCTCTTTCCTGGTCCTTAAGAGGACAGCACCATGGACCCCAACTGCGTCTTCACAAGGAAGCTGAAAGAAACATGTAATCATCTCTCCCTGCTGTACGGTGCGGGGGCTAGAACTCTGCTGTTCCTTCTTTTCAGGGGATCCTAGCTCTTTCTCTCCCTCTGTAGGTTGATGTTTCCATGGAAACATGCTCTTTAATGCTTCTGAAATTACCGTGCATTTATACCATTAACTCTTTGTTGGCCAGGGGAGGTCACAGGGATTTATTTTCCAACTTCTGCAAAGTAATTCCATTTTCTACCTCTTTTTACTGCAAACTTAAAAAAAAAAAAAAAAGTAATTCACACTTGATGCCCCGATGTCCTCACGAGCCCTCACTCCTTAACTCTTGCAGTCTTGGTTGTTGCCTCTATCGTTCTATGGAAACTGTCCTTAGGAGGTCATGAATAATCAAAGCAAAGTCAACAAAACCAAATCAGTAGCTTTGTTTCATCCTCCTCCTCCTTGACATTAGACAGCTTCTAACAGTGATACTCCCACATTTTCAGTAACTCTCCTTTCCTTTGTTTATTTTTTGATTAAAGTAGGATAATTTCTTGGTTCTCCCTATATCTCCCAGACCAGTTCTCTCTTCTGTCCATTTTTGCTTGGAAATCCCTAATTTGGGGCACCCCAAGACTCACGTTTTCACCCCTGCTCTCTCCCTCTGAGACTCATTTGTAGCAAAGTATCAACCATCACCTCTGCACCAAGTATCAACCATCACCTCTGCATCAACCATCACCTCTGCCTTCGAAATCCCCATCGGAGGTCCCATCTCTTTCTTGACCTTCGGTGTGATATTTCTGAGGGGACCGTTCTACCTGAATGTTCTGATATCAGTTCAAACGTAACATGGCCAAGGCCAGGCCAGGCTCCCCTGTCTTCTGGCAGTGAGATCGCCACTCTCAGGGTTTAACATTCTGCCACACCTCTGGCTTCTCCCTCTCTGTTATGCTTTCATCTTTACAACATGAAGGTAAAGGAGAAGAGGCTGGCTGCTCTTATGAGCTGCTTTCTCAGAACCAGGCAAATCAGTTAAATCGTCAGCCGGAGTTCAGCATTATGTATAAAATAAGCTGAGGGATACTTTTTTTTCCCTCTTTTCAGAATTTTGTCTCCCCAAGCTAAACGAATCTCATGGCTTTCTAGCCTATAAGTAAAATTGCTTAGAAGCCATAGTTCTGCTTCTGGTCACTCAGTTAAAAAAACAACAAAACAAACAAAACCCTCTAGCAAATGCTACCATTTTTTGAGCACATCCTAAGCTCTGTTCTGGGTGTTTTGCATTATTTGATATTGTCACAGCAGTGCTATACAATGATAGATCACGTTATAATGAAAGCCCAAGGTTGGTGACACTGGGAGTTGATCCCATTCGATTCTGAGTGGCTCTAAAACCCATGTTCCTCCCTCTAAGGATAATGTTGTCAAGAGAAGCAATGGTCAGGAGAGAGGAAAACAAAAGAGTCCCAAACTTCTAACATGGTAGAACCCAAATCTAAACCCAGTTCTGAATGGCTCCAAAGCCTGGGCTCTTAATCACTGTTTATACCACCAAGCACCAGTCCATCGGCTGCTTTTAATTGTCCCTCATGCCGGCATCATAAGGGAAATCTTTAGGGAAGGGGGCGACAGACGTGCAAAGACTGGAGGCGCGTTGCTGGTCAGGCGATACGTTCATAGAATAACAAGAGAACTCCAGGTCTCTAGGGGCTGTCAATCTGTCATATTTCATAAGCACTAATCCAAAAAAAAAAGTGCAGAAATGGAATTAATTCGCCTTATAAGAAAACAGGAGACAAACCACAAAGCAGTAGCTTGACTGAACTTACAGAGGAATTAATTCTCAGATCACACTCTGGGAGGAAGTCAGTTATGAAAGCCTAGGACTGCATTCTTGGAGCTCTTGTTAGGGGCAGACAACAAGAGCTAGAATATTTATTTGGCTCGGATAAGATGGGGAAAAATTTTATCCTGCTTTGGCACAGAATATCTAAGTTCTCTCTGGACTTAAAAAATACAGTATTAAAGTGTTGCTTTGGAGCTACAATCAACTCTCAGTGATCCTCCATGAGGGAGGCAGAACCATACTTATGATCTGGACAATCAAATACAACTATTACTCTTGGTACTAATTCCGTTCCATCTCATCATGGGTTTAAGCTGCAGGACATGCCCCTCCTTTGGAAATGCTTCTAGTCTAGGTCTCATCACGCTGCATTGTCTTGGTTCTTCTCCTTCACCTGTGATTGTTCCTTCTTTCCCTTCTTTGCTGGCTGCTTTTATTCCTCTTTTCCCTTATTTGAGGTTTTGTAGGAAATTCACTACAGGGTCTCTGTTCATTTCAGCCATTCTCAGGGCACCAACTCTCCCTCTGAGTCCCAATTCTATGCCTGCATCCTAACATCTTTTTCATGCCCCACTTTCACCCCTCGATGGCCATGCCTGCTCGGATTTCCCCCTGTTACAAACTCTTAGTGTTGGCGATGGATTTGCTTTATCTTTCTCCTCAAACGAGCTGATTTTCTAATTCCCCTCTCTGACTGAGTTGATATTCACCGAGCATTTGGGATGGAGCCTGGCACACACAGGCACTCAGTGAACATTAACTGGCCTCATTCCTTTGGTCTTGAAACCTCCCAGGAGTCTCTGCCATCTTCCTTTTCCTAGTTTCCCACGACCAACGAGCCCCCCAGACAGTCCTGTTTTTACAAAATACTTCTTGCATCTGTCCCTTCCCTTCGAGTCCCATGACTTTCATCCTAGGCGAGACCTTTATCACTTGATACCCAGACACCTACAGCACCCCTCTCCCGGGTCATCTTCTCCCTGACATCAATCACACCCACCTTCCAAATACCACCTGCACTTCATCTTACAACAAGACTTCTTAGGGTTATGTCACTGCTAACTCAGAAATCTCCAATGGCTCCCCACTACCTAGAGGAAAATTCTGCGCATGGTCAAGGTACTCTCCATCCTGGCCCCATCTATCTGTTCTCTATATGAACTCTTGCTAAAGCCAAGTGGCTTCTTCACTGTCCCCTGAGCATTACCTGCATTTTCCTGCCCCCCTTCTATTTTCTCTCAATTGAGTACAACACAAATCTCACTCATGCTTGTGGTCTCAGATCCAATTTTACCCTCTCCCTATACTTTCCTGACCGTGCCCAGCCCCTCTCTCCTCCTGCCCTTTCTAGCCTCCAGTCCACATTTTCAGCATTTGATTTATTGTTGACCTGATGTCTTGCTCCTTTTTGTTACTCAACGTTTTATGCGTGTGGATCTTGTCTTCCATGATAGACAATACACTGTTGGAAGGTCAGTATCAAATCTTGCCCTTCTATTGTCCTTTGCAGAATCCAAATTAGTGCCTTGCTTGTGGTACATATTCAATAAATACTTACTGATTTGTTTTTGAACTTCTAGAAGACTAGTCTTGAAGGCTTCTCCTCTGCTTTCTCACTTCCCACCCCTCACACCCACCTTTCTATGTCAAACCTCTCTCTATCTCTCTCTCTCTCTCTCTCTCACACACACACACACACACACACATACACACACACAGGGCTGGCACTGTGCATTGGTATCAGCATTGAGTATTGATTCCCTATAGAAAGTGACTCCTCCAATAATTGATTTAAAAAAGAATAACTTCTAAAGAATATACACCTACAATCTTTTTTTTCTAAAAACAATGAGACAAAAAGTGGGGCTGATTTCATTTCTGCACAAACTCTTTTTAAACTTCTCCCCTTTGGATGTTCTTCCCGTTACATTGTCCATAAAACATATACCTGCCCATGAGGATCACCTAACTTACTCAAATCATATTCCATAAGAAAGAAAAAGAAATAAAATTTCTTGATAACAGGGTTGCTGACAGTGATTTTTTCTTTGAAAAATAAAAGCACTGGGGGGGATCTGAAATATATGTAAAAAATAATACTGGGGTGTTCTCTACCAATGTAAACTCACTTTGGTAGTTTAGGAACAGAGAAAAATAGAACTCATTTTGTTTATAACATTGAAGTGAGAGGGTCTTTAAGAAAACAAAAACCAGAAAAGCAAAAGAATTTATTTGTTATTTGTTTTCTAGTATTTTTCAGTTTCAAAATTAAATTAAGAACTTAAAATGTCCTCAGTGGGGGAGGGAGATAACTTTCCCCCAATGTTCATGCGGTTAGGCACACATAAAACCCCTCCCTCACCCCTTCCCTCTCCCCAGCTCCCCACAACCCCACAGCAAGAGCAGAAGAGAAAGAGAAGCCACCTAAGTGTCCATGGACAGAGGAATGGATAAAGAAGATGTGGCACATGTATACAATGGAATATTACTCAGCCATAAAAAGGAATGAAATTGAGTTATTTGTAGTGAGGTGGATGGATTAGAGTCTGTCATAGAGAGTGAAGTAAGTCAGAAAGAGAAAAACAAATACTGTATGCTAACACATATATATGGAATCTAAAAAAAAAGAAAAAAATGGTTCTGAAGAACCTAGGGGCAGGACAGGAATAAAGACGCAGACGTAGAGAATGGACTTGAGGACACGGGGAGGGGGAAGGGTAAGCTGGGACGAAGTGAGAGAGTGGCACTGACATATATACACTACCAATCGTAAAATAGATAGCTAGTGGGAAGCAGCCGCATAGCACAGGGAGATCAGCTCGGTGCTCTGTGACCACCTAGAGGGGTGGGATAGGGAGGGTGGGAGGGAGACGCAAGAGGGAGGAGATATGGGGATATATGTATATGTATAGCTGATTCACTTTGTTATACAGCAGAAACTCACACACCGCTGTAAAGCAATTATACTCCAATAAAGATGTTAAAAAAAAAAAAGAGAAAGTGAGGGTGAATATTCAGATATTCACACTAAGATCTTTTCTACATTTGGCCCAACTCTTGATAACCCAGGATGTCAGTATCTGCCCAGATGCCTATGGGTCAGTGCAGAAAATGCACAAAGTGAATTATTTCATGGGTGGGAAATCAGGAGTTGAGATAGTTCAGGCTTTCTCCTTTGTAGATAACACCAGGACAGGAAGAAGCAGTCCAGGTGGAAATCAGAAACGTATTGTTAATAAGTCTCTCTGAACCTCCCTGTGAAAGCAGAGGAAAGCTAATTTGATCAACACTTGCCTGAATTCCCTCAAACTCTTGGGCATCCTAGCATAGCATAAAGCAATTTAGCATTTGAGTCAATTTCCTTCCCTCTCTTCCAGTCACTCCCAGGTTGCTTTGATTACAGGAAGTTAAAACACAGTCAGTGTGTCTGGGGGCAGAGCGGCAAAACAGCCTGAAGAAATGCGGTGTTTGATGTCCTCAATTATAAGGGGGTGAGGTTGGGTGTATAAGAGAGGATGGAGGGAGTGAGCACATGCTGGAGAGAAAGGAAGAGATGGAGAGGAGATGAAACAGCATGCAGTACGCTGGATAACATCTCCATGGCAACCACAGTCCACGCACAGAGAACTGCCAAAATAAGTCAAGATCCAAGTAAGTAGGTGTTGGTGGAAAGAGGAGGTAAGAACTCAGCAATGGACAAAAACCGGCTAGAGGAGATGAATTCTCTTTGTGAGCTTAACTCTTCTTCCCACTTCTTTCTCCAGCCACACTCAAAGCTCCCGTTTGGGTGAGAATGCAACTGAAGTTTGCCTGCTGTCAAGTCCGAATTTTACCCAGGAAGGTCTTGGGATGGCAGGAATGAGGCTTAAGAGGCCCCAGGAAAGCCAGGAGAGAGAGAGAAAAAATCCTGAGTGAGGTGAATTAGATCCCTGTAGCCATTAGCTCGTTTTCTTAACTCTTTCCAGCAATGTGCACAGAAGGAATAGATTTGTTTTCATTTTTCCGTTGGCCTACAGAGGGGAAACAGCATGGATGGAGATACTGTCGGGTGTGTAAGACAGGTACAAAGTTCCTACTTTGGTGCTCTAGGCTGCCTGCCCAGTGGGGAATCTATCCCTGTAACACGGGAAGGAGCTTTGTCAAAAACAGAGTCAGGATGTCCCTGGAAAAATTAGGTGCTTGGAAAGATCATTTTCTGAGAATTTGAAAATTACCCAGTAAATAATGTATAGTCCTTTCTGTATAACTTTAGGACGTCACATATAAGAACCACCAAGAGCGCCAGGATTTTGGGGCATTTGTGCCTCGTGGCGAGCCCTGGGCTAACGCCGGATGCATGTAGGGCTTCTCCACACAGGTTTACACCTGAGTAGGGGCCCTGCTGGGTCTCTGACACTCACCTGGGGAGCCTGTTAAAAAACATGAATTCCTGAGCCACATCCCAGAGACTATGCCTGGGATGAGCCTGAGAATGTGCATTTTAAAGCTCCCTGGTGGTTCCGTTGTGTAGACAGGTAAGGAGACCATCCCACGAAGCAAAGTCCCTCCCCCACTCTCCGGTGACTCCCCTACTCTCTGCCTTGTGGGGAGGCGAGGCTTTCCTCACCCCTGAAGTGGCAGAGTTCTCGTGCCTGGTGGAGAGTTACCCCTCGCACGCTCCCCAGGCCAGAAAAATGTCATTCTGTGTTGGAAATGGACCCACAGAGGCACTCCCCTGCATCCTTCCTTGCCCAAAAAAAAAGGCCTCCTTGATATCACTTATCTCAAAACTCAGTTCTCTTTCCTTTCAGTAACACCATGCTTCTGATCCCGATTTATACTACCAAACGTCTGAAGAATTGCTTCCGAAACTAACTAAATCATATCTATAAAAAGTAAAATTTACTAGGTGAGGCATCTGACAGGAGCAATGTCAAGTTTATGCACCATAAGATCATGGAGCCCTAGGATATGTCAGACACTAAATACAGAGATGAGTAAGAGAAGTTCCTGGCATCTCCTAAGCGCTTACTCTGTTACAGGTGTTTTGCAGATGTTACCTTATGTGATCCCATGTTACAGATGAGGAAACTAGGGCTCAGAAAGGTAAATAATTTTTTTCAAAGTCATGGAGCTAGTAAATGACAGATGGAATTAAAATTGAGGTTTGTCTGATTCCTAAATTATGCTTTTAAAATCTATCACATGAGCTTTTTCCCACAGTTTTGGGTACAAAGAGAAATGTATATACAAAATTAATATTGTTGATCACGTGTCCACTCTTCCCCTCTATTTCAATCCCTGAACAGGCACATGGAATTATCATGGGGAAAAAAAAAAACAAACGCCCTCTTCTGAAAAGAGATGAGAGATGTCTCCCATTCCTTTGTCCAGGGCTAAGGAAAGAGAAGAAAGCCTTTCCATGAGTGGAGTAAAGGAATATATACATATGTTGGTCTCTCTTTGCCTTTCCTTTTGTTCTTCCCCTTTCATAAGACTTGAGGCTACACCACATACACCTGAGAGGTGACTGACTGTCTCTGAAGAATGAAGAGGATTGAAAGGGCTGTCAAAGAGGAGGAAGGAGGAGCCCAGTGCTTTGTGGAAAGCCGCAAAAAAATCCCTCCAGCAGCAACACTGCCCCACTCCATTCACGGAAACAGACACAAAAGAAGCATTTATCAAGGAAACAAAAGCATCTGTATTTGGGGGTGTGTCCCAGCAGTGGTACACTGTCAGGATAGTAAAGCCTTGCAGGAAACGTGCATCACTTCACTCACCTGCCCCTTCCCTCCTCTCTGCCTTTCCTAGTGCTGGAATGCCACTGTCCTATCTCTCAGGAATACAGCAGAGCAATAAGGGACCTGGTAAGGGGCACTGCTGAGGAGAGGGAAGCCCCACAAATACAATGTGTCAGGTACTGTAACCACCTTACAAGGAAGGGAGGGCCCAGAGGACACAGGGAAGCTGGGTAGGGAAGGGGCTTACGGCTTCACAAGGGGGAGCTATTTTCGTGGCTCTTAAGGAATGAGTTGTTTATCTGTCAGAAGAGAGATGGATGGAGAGTCCAGGGACTGTGTCACATGCCTACGCAAGTGTCTGTAGGAATGTTGGCGCTGTGGCCGCAGGATAGGATGGAGGAAAGGCAATAAGGTCACTGGAGTGGAGAGAATCAATGACAACAGCTTTAAGCCTGGAAGGAGCGACTGAGGCCATGTGAAGGTCTTGAACATGAATGAGGCTCTATCCCTATAAGTAAGTATCCAAGACAAGTCTTCAAACGGGGCAGATAAGTGATCCAATTAGTCTTTCTAATTAAATTTTTTGTTGAGAACAATAATGCTTGGCGTGAAGCCAAGTTAAGGGGCTCATAGTCTAGATAAGAGAAACCATGTGAATGTGAAGCACAGGAGTGGAAGTGGTGACTGAATGCAGGAGGACAATGTAAGGGACCCTGTGAATGGCACGGATGGACGTGGAATGCGAAATGTAGTGCGTTTAGCTGCATTACCTGCCCCCTCTCATTACAGGGAGAGAAAGTACAGCTCTGAGCTCTGCAGGCCACTCTCAAGGCACGGCACCTTGCATTTAGGACCTTCCTGATTATAACAACCGCCTCCTTAGGACTTCAAGCTCAGAGGTAAACTGACTGGTTCTTATTAAAATTAGAAGAGGAAGAAGAAGGGAGACTGGTAGAGTCACGAAGGAAAGGCAGCTTGGAGCGTGAACAAAGACCAAGATGGGGTGCAGCAGAGTCATTTTGCATGTTGGAAGGTCATGCTGGCAGGAGTGGGGAGCCGGTGGCGCATAAGCAACCTGTCATATATCTGATGACATTTATTTGGCTACCTTAGGAGCTCCCCATCTTCAGGTTTGAGAATTCTTCTTTTTTAAATTGAAGTAGAGTTGATTTACAATGTTGTGCCCATCTCTGCTGCACAGCAAAGCGACTCAGTTTTACACATATAGACACTCTTTTCTTTAATGTTCTTTTCCATTATGGTTTATCCCAGGAGATTGAATATAGTTCCCTGCTTTATACAGTAGGACCTTGTTTATCCTTTTTAAATGTAATAGCTTGCATCTGCTAACCCCAAACTCCCAGTTCATCTCTCTCCCTCCCCGCCCTCCTTGGCAACCACCAGTCTGATCTCTATGCCTGAGTCAGTTTCTGTTTCATAGATAGGTTCATTTGTGTCATATTTTAGATTCCACATATAAGTGATATCATATGGCATTTGTCTTTCTCTTTCTGACTTATGTCACTTAGTATGATAATCTCTAGTTGCATCCATTTTGCTGCAAATGGCATTATTTTGTTCTTTTTTATGGCTGAGTAGTATTCCGTTCAGGTTTGAGAATTCTGATTCCTTTTACCTTTGTGGAGTCCCTTTAACTGTTTCCATTGTTCTTGCCCGGATCCTCTCAAAACCACTGCCAGAATATAAGATGATATTTAATCCAAAGTCCACAGCCTGACCCGTCTCAAATGTTAGCATGCAGAGATATCAGTTTGCGCTCAATTTGAGAAAGTTGCCCTGGGTGATTCTAGAATCTAGCCCACCACACAGTCTCACCCCTGCTGAAAACTTCTACTTTACTGGGTGCCTGACCTGTGCTGGGTGAGGAGGAGGATTGCACACCAATCTGATACTCCAGTGAACTCGTATGGATGCAGGCTCACTCTCATCGTGGGGTCCTGTCAGAGGACCACGTTTAAATCATGGCTCACTGCGGTTCTCAGCTGTATTTTGCGGCTGTTTTTCTGCACGGCAGCTCTTCATCCGCTGCACTAATGGAGGACAGGGAGGGCATGCATAACCCAGATCACTAGATAACTCAAACCTCATTGTAGGCAAAGGTTCACAGTGCTCCCCCACCGAGTCCTTGGTAGAGCGCTCTTATCAAGAGGCAAAACTTAATAATGCTTGCCTGTTCTCTTTGCGCCTCCATACCTGCTGGTGGAAGTCCTAATGAGCAGCAAAATGACCAAAACCCAGCAGGAGGGGGCAGGGGAGAAAGGGAAAGACCTAGAAACTTCACAAAGTGGATAATAAGTGCCTGAATGATGGGCTCTTAGAAAATCGAGCCCTGGCGGATGAGGCTTCTTTCTTCCCCCCAAATACAATGAAGACAAATCATCAAGCACGTTTGCTCTAAGATGTAAATTCGGAAGTGCCATGAACTACCGCACACAACTCAGAAGCGAGGCAGAGAATGGGGAAAGCCTCAGTTTTCACTCCTTAAATGTGCAACCATAACCTTAAAATTCATCCAATTCAGGAAGCAGCTTGTCTCTAAATGTGATGGAAAAAAAAAAAAAAAAGAAAAAACAGTCTATTGAGTCTATCGGGGCTTCTGACACACTCACAGATGGTGCAATTAACATCCAGCTCAGCCCATATTCCCATCGTGCCCCTCGCCCCCTTGTCACTCTACTGGCTTTGGGCAACACCTGACTTCATCTTTCCTTTCATTCTATCTTTTGTTTTCTCTTCTGTGGGTTCTGTAGTCACTGGAGGGACTTCATTTCACTTGACAGTGACACTCTGAGAGCAGGAACTAGAGCGGAGAGGCTGGAAGGATGCCCTGGCCCCCAGTTCTCACGCCAAAAGTTTCTTTCCAAGATATTGTTTAGGGAGGATATACCCACCAATTAAATATTGTCTTTTAAAGAGATCGGAAGCAAATACGGCCAACGTTGACTTTCATTAAATCTGCAGTGGAAGCATGGTATCTGAGACAGTATTTTCTGTACTTCCCTGTACAGAAAATGACTTAAAGAATGTCAAATCTTTAAAAATTAATTAATTAATTTTATTTTATTTATTTTTGGCTGCACTGGGTCTTCGTTGCTGCATGCAGACTTTTCTCTAGTCGCGGTGAGCGGGGGCTACTCTTCGTTGCGGTGTGCGGGCTTCGCATTGCGGTGGCTTCTCTTGTTGCGGAGCACGGGCTCTAGGCACACGGGCTTCAATAGTTGTGGCACGTGGGCTCAGCAGTTGTGGCTCACGGGCTCTAGAGCACAGGCTCAGTAGTTGTGGCGCATGGGCTTAGTTGCTCCACCGCATGTGGGATCTTCCCGGACCAGGGCTCGAGCCCGTGTCTCCGGCACTGGCAGGCGGATTCTTAACCACTGTGCCACCAGGGAAGCCCACGAATGTCACATTTTAAAAATGTTTCACTGTATGGAACATAAAAGACAGGCGACTTGCACCAACTCTACTGTTTCAGAATGAATTAAACCAGAGAATGTTGATCTTACGAAATGCATTTTGCCATGCTGTACAGTATTTACTCCTACTGGACACTAAGCTTCCATATCCGATTTAACACAGGCCTCGGAAATATGCACCAAAGTAACAGACTGGCTTTCCCATCTCACAGGTAGGGTGAAATGGACCCTGTCCACTCTCCCCCATTAGGTCTGTAGCATCCCTATGTGAGAGCCTGGGGCATTGTTCAGAGGTAACCACAGTTGCACAGAATAGCATCGTTTCGTCCACCTTCAGCATTTAGCTGGAGGTCACCTCGCCACATCATTATCAGCCTTGCTCATGGTTTATGAGGCAATGAATGCATAATGTGCTCTGGCAAAGGATGCAGGTGTGTGCTGTTCTGCCCTGATGCAGCCCAATGTAATGTCACATTTAGGAACATCTCAAATTCCCAAGAAATCACTACCTTGGGAAAACAATGAAACACTCCAAAAGGAGAGTCCTTATAGAAGAAGCATCAGGAAAAAAAATTCCTTTTCTGGAGACATGCAAACATTAGTTGAAGTTGTTGCTCTGACAGCATGATTCCACTTCTGCATACAATAAAATGGCATATGTGTGTTTATATAAACAAAATATATTTATAACCCATTTATAAAGCCTGGAAGAAAATACTCCAAACTATAACAGTATTATCTCTGAGCATGATAAAAATCTTTGTATTCTTCTTATACTTATGTAGATTTTCAAATGTTTCTATAATGCACATGAATTGCTTTTATATACAGAAAAAATATTTTAAAAACCAAAAAAAATCAATCTACTTTGGCTGCACAGACTATTACCTAGCAAATATAAATTATTACCGTGATATGTAGAAACTTGGGGGAGAGTCCATATATCAAAACATTTTCTGAAAAGCTTAATGAAAAATTGGGCATACACTTGTGACGGCAATTGTATAAAAACAGGCTGGCACAAGGTGAAAGGCTCCAAAAAAATTAAAACACTTGTGTTATGGTAGTGGGAAAATAAGTGTATTTTCTTTTGTTTCCAGTTTTCCTACTGTTGCTCTCTATCTATCTGTCTACTTATCTATCTATCTGTCTATCATCTATCTACATCATCTATCTATCTCATCTATCTTTTAAAAAAATGGACTCAGAATTACAGCTTGTTAAGGCAGTTTATCAGGGGCTAGGACCAAGTGCCTCAAGAAATGGATATAGTTGGCTCCGAGAGCTAAACTAGTACAATTGGACCTATCACGGCTGATATGGGCTTGCATAAAACATCACTAAGGCAGTGGACTTCTTAGGAAAACCTGAGCTCACACCTGGTGGCAGCACTAACTAAGGACCTCAGGTGAGCTGGCCTCTCAGAGACCCCTTCTCCCCAGATACCCACTAAGGGCATTGCGTAGTGCTGCCTGGGGACAGTGCAACGCATATATACTGCCTGGAACTAACAGGTCATTGATAAATGGTTGCTACTTGGGTCTCCTGAACTCAAATAGAGTAAGCAGAGCCTGGAATGCTTATCAAGGTGGGTCTAATGGTATCAGAAATCTGCAGAAGAATCATATACGACATGAACATATACAACTTGTTTGGCAGGAAATCTCTGAAGAAAGACTGAATTGACAAAGGAAACTTGCTTGAAATCTCTAGAAGAATAACCAATGTATATAAATTTACTGATGACTTTTCTAGCGCTGGAGAGGGGAGAAAATCACCTGAAGGATAGAGAAAGCTCTTTTTTTGGTCTAAATACATTTGGCAAGTAACACGAGAGTTGAGATGGCTATATCATAACTTTGGTGACACCATACCCTCAAACCATGTAATTCACTCCCTTGGTCTATACATATCAGGGAATCTTCTTATAATGGAGGCTTTTCAATAAAAGAGGAGCATTGTATGATTTATGTGTGGGGAGGGCGGGGTAGGAGACGTTAGCAGACTGAGACTTCTCCTAAAAAGTCATCTGCATAATAACCTGGTTTCACTTAGATTGTACACTTATTTTCCAGGGTTTGGAAGGGCAACTGATGGGAACTTTAAGGAAGTCAAATACCATCCCCCGCCTTTGGCCTGTGTAATTTAGCTAACTGAAACTTCTCTGTAAGGAAGAGAATAGAATGAACAATTAACTTTAGTATCAAATCTTTAGAATAGTTGTTCTTCAGTGAACATTTGGAGTGTATTAGAAATGGCTACAAATTTTTATCACTTCCTCCACCAAGAGGTAGTGTATTTCTTATCCCCACACCCCCTGCCCTGGTAAACCTGGGCTGGGCCTGTGACTGCTTTGACCAAGAGAATATAGCAGAAGTGGCACCGTGCCAGGTGGAACCAGCCACCATGCTGTGAGGAAGCCCAAGTAGCCAAGTGGAAAGGCGCCCATGGAGGAGAACTGAGTTCTGGTGACTCCCAGCTAATAGCCAGAACCAGCGGGCCAGCCGTCCGAGGGAACCATCTTGGATTAGATCCTCCAGCTCTAGCCAAACATTAACTGAGGCTTCTTGGAGCTAAAATACACTGTTCCTGCTGAGTCCTTCTCAAACGCCAGAACTGTTAGCTTACTGGGTTTTTTTTGGTTTTTTTTTTTGCGGTACGCAGGCCTCTCACTGTTGTGGCCTCTCCCGTTGCGGGGCACAGGCTCCGGACGCGCAGGTTCAGCGGCCATGGCTCACGGGCCCAGCCCCTCCGCGGCATGTGGGATCTTCCCGGACCGGGGCATGAACCTGCGTCCCCGGCATCGGCAGGCGGACTCTCAACCACTGCGCCACCAGGGAAGCCCTACTGGTTGTTTTTTTAAACCAGTAAGTTTAGAGATGATTTGTTATGGAACAACTGACAACAAAAACATCGTTACTAAGTGGCATCTGGCTTACACATCAGTCCCTTATGAGTTTGGTTAGGATAGGTTATTGTCCTGATTTTGACCAACTCGGAGGGAGCTATTACAATTGAGATTGGGAGCCTAAATATTCACAGGTCATCACAATCCTGTCAAAGCAATAACTTCTGTTCAAGTTCTGCTCAAGCACCCCACTGGCCTCTGTAATATTTTTAATTCATTTAACTAATATTCATTTAACTAATATCAAGCAACTGTTAGGCTCTGAGGATTCGGTGGCAAACAAAATAGACACAGTTCCAGCCATTACAGGATTCTTGGTCTAGTAGGTGTCCAAGTTCATCTCTCTAACGATAATAGCAGTGCCTACTCTAACTAAATTTACTACAGCTCTACGATAGAAGCCAGATCTCAGTGGAGGTTCTGCTGCAGTGGTGAAGTCTGGCTCACGACAAGGAGTCCAGAACTGCACAGCTGAAATGCATGTTCAATTGCTGTCACCAGTTCCTGTGGCTTTTCCTCAAGCAGAGCACCCCAAGATGCAGGCAAGAACTCTACCCATCCTCCTCGACACGCCCTCAGTTCAGGGTTCTTTGGATGAAAGACAAATGTAAAGCAAAGCAGGGGGTTACAGGAGCTGTGAGAAGAATCTTTGGAGAACTCTCGAGAAATTCACATGGAACTCCTCTACTAAGTGAGTTTAGAATCTTTGCTATACAAACCAATACTGGTCAATTCAAACTCCAAGAAAGTTTTTTTTAATTTGAATAAACTTAGCAATAACAGAACCTCAGCAATCTGCTAACAAATAATCACATTAATTAAGATTTGTAGGGCTTCCCTGGTGGCGCAGTGGTTAAGAGTCCGCCTGCTGATGCAGGGGACACGGGTTCGTGACCCGGTCCGGGAAGATCCCACATGCCGTGGAGCGGCTGGGCCCGTGAGCCATGGTCACTGGGCCTGCGCGTCTGGAGCCTGTGCTCCGCAACGGGAGAGGCCACAACAGTGAGAGGCCCGCATACTGCAAAAAAAAAAAGATTTGTATACTGAGCATCTTATAATTCATGGATCTCTTTCATGTGTATCCTAGTTCTTCCATTATCAGTCTCAGAAACTGCTTCCCACGAGACCTTGGCTTGATCCCTCCTCAGATGCTACCATCACACCCAAAGTAACAGAACTATAATTCCTGGTCTGTTCTTAGGCTCCTGACTTCAGTGAATCGGGAATGGCTCTGTATCAGTGACGAATGAAAAGATCTAGAATGGAAATTGTCATAAGTGGCTATAAACTAAACCAAGAAGCACAGCTGCAAAATAAGCATTATGATTTGAACACGGGAATAGATCACATTAATATGCCCTCCACAGGGGTCCACACACCATGAGCACAACAAGTCTCTCCATCCCTGGGAGGCAGCTCCATCATAAACCAGGGACTCGGCTCACTTCCAAGGCCCCATGAGGAGGGGGTCCCACAAGAATTCAAGGGCAGTGTCCCAAGCCCTCAGGAATGCAGGAGACCATGGGTCAAGCATCAAGAATTTGAAGGACAGCTTCTGGATGCCCATCTCTTTTCCCTTCTATTCTCTCAGACCCCGGCCACCCAGGTGCCTCTTTTTCCTTAGTTTAATGCCCTCTGTTGTTTCAGGCTATCCAGAGTTTCTGGATTCAGAGCTCTCTCTGACACCTTCCGCAAGGTGTTCCCAGTTCACTGCTCCTCCCACTGTGCCATGTATTCCTGTGCTCATGGAAACGCCCATCCTTTAGAGCTATGGTCTCAGCCAGACTAGGAGGAAAGCAATATCCACATCGCTAACTCATGCGATGGTGAAGGAACGTTGCTTATGTGTGTGTAGGAAGGGCACTGCACAAACTCAGGAGGGTCGTCCTAACATGAATATTGTCGCTGAGTGTTTTCACTATGACAGTTCTCCAGCACACAGCACTACAGTGTTTTAAGGAATGGACACCTTCTTCTAATTCGCACAGAAGTGACTTGTGGGCTAACATGTCCTGTGAGTCACTGGTAAATCTTTGCCCTCCCAGGGGTGTTTATTACTTCAAATAAATTTCTAACTGGGTAGAACTTTTAGGAAGAGATTTTGGGCAGTAAGGTGAGCTGGAGGAGGAGGGAAAGAAAGGCTCACAGGCCTCGTAACCCTCCCTTATTTGGCTGTAATAGTGACCTCTTCCTGTCGGCCCACTCTTTATATTTATGTTACTCCTAAAATACTGTTTTCATCTCACAACTTTATACTTTTTTTCTTATTCACACGCTACATGTTCACTATGGCAAATCAGAACATGCAGTTAAGAAAAATAATTTCACTTTCCAGGGGTAACCATATTATTATTTTAGCAATTTGCTCAGACGTTCTCTAAGCGTAAATATGTAAATGCAATAAAAATATGTCACATGTATCTAATCTTCTATTTTTTAAAAATTTTTATTGGGGTATAGTTGATTTCCAATGTTGGGTTAGTTTCAGGTGTACAGCAAAGTGAATCAGTTATACGTATACATAGATCCACTCTTTTTCAGATTCTTTTCCCATAGAGGCCATTACAGAGTACTGAGTAGAGTTCCCTGTGCTGTACGGCAGGTTATTATTAGTTATCTATTTTCCTAACCTTCTTTTTTCTTGTTCTTTTCTTTAAATTCATTTTTATTGGAATATAGTTGCTTTACCATGTTGCGTTAGCTTCTACTGCACAGCAAAATGAATCAGCCATACATATACATAGATCCCCTCCCTTCTGGATTTCCCTCCCATTTAGGACACCACATGCATTAAGTAGAGTCCCCTGTGCTCTACAGTATGTAACCTTCTATTTTCACTTTATGCCTCCATCTCTTTCTACACACATACACACATGTAAGCATATATATTTTTAAAAACTCGTATCTCATTGACTGATTAACCAAAATTTAATCAACTCCGTCACAGAAATGGAAACAGTAATAGAAATTTAGGATGTGTCCAGTTTACAAAAACTGGATAATTGCCCTCCTATGCATGTCTTTGTGCAGCTCACCTTTTCTTTATTTTAAGTAAGCTTGACCACAGGATCCTTTCAATATCAGTTTACTCCCAGCTGCTCCTTCCCACCCTGGGAACATAAATACACATATACAAACGGGCACAAATACACCCTTCATTCGGTACATACCCTTACTTAGGCACTTCCGTTCATAATCACGTTCACATTCAAGCTTGAACGCATACAGAAACCCACCCCGCATGCAAGGTCACGTGTTCACTGTCTTTGGCACCCAAAGAGGGGGAGGGGGTGGGAGGGGGCTGGGGTGAGTGAGGATGGGGACAAGGTAGGAGAGGGACTCTGAAGGCTTGAGCAGAACGAAAGTCATCAGAGGGATAAGAAAGTAATGACCGGGTCATGAGGGCGGCATCTGCAGTCATGGGAAGAGAAGAGGACATCAGAGCCACGGTCAGGAAGGGTTTGATGCTGAGACTGGCAGGCCAACAGTGATGCTCCAAGGGTGTGATGACGTGTGGAGGATTTGAGCCAGTTAGGGAGCCAACACACAGCCATGCAGAGCCCAGGCTGGGGCCACGAGAAAACAGCCTTTGAGGGGTCTTAGAGGAGGACAGAACAGTAGAAGAGGAAGGGGAAAGAATGGAGGAGGAGAGCACGGGATGATGAAGGGAGGAAGGACTTGATCTCTGTGAAACACACCGCGTGAACGGCCAGTCCCTACACGGCAGTCACCCAGCAGCTCTGATGACTCAACCAGCAGAGGGCTCTCATTTTGCATTCATCTGTTTTCAGGAGTATGCTGGAATAATGCCTGTGGCATTGCAGTCCTTCTTGGCCATCCCAAACCCCTAGAAGTAGCCACATACCCGCTCATCTAGCGCCACATCTCTCTAAATCCTACCGGCATCGTCTCCAAGTGAACTCCCTCCCTGCTACTCCAGACCCACCACTCCACGAATTTCCGTGAGATTTCTCCTCCCTATTCATTTCCATGCCTGTGTCTCCGCCCGACGGAGATAGAACAGTATGTGCCTCATAGCGCTGTTGTGAGGGTTAAATGAATTAATACCCGTAGAAGGACTGAGAACTTTGCCTGGGACGCTGTGAAAGCTCAAAACTTTTTAACCATTTACAAAGGGGGGAGGAAGGGGGGGATGAATTGGGAGATTGGGACTGACATATATACACTACTGTGTATAAAATAGATAACTAATGAGAACTTACTGTATAGCACAAGGGACTCTACTTCGATGCTCTGTGGTGACCTAAAGGGGAAGGAAATCTAAAAAAGAGTGGATATATGTATATGTATGACTGATTCACTTTGCTGTACAGCAGAAATTAACACAACACTGTAAAGCAACTATACTCCAATAAAAATTAATTTAAACAATGTTAGCCATTATTACAGTGATTTCCTCGTTTATAAGTAAAATGCATGTCACTGATACTTTCGTTCCTCGTCTCTTAATCCCAAATTTTGAGGAGCCAGTTTCCTCCTGCCTGATGACTGATCTCAGTGGAATATCCCCACAACCCATACTTCCCTAGACGGCTCCTCCTCCAATGCCCGGGTGCCATAGTGCCACCACACAAACATACCCTAATTTGATCATCCCATCCATTCTTCATCCTTTCCCCTGAGGGTGATGTGTTGTTTCTGCCCATGTTTGTGTATCCACAGGACCTGGCGTAATGCTCACACATGGAAGATACCTGATGAGTGCTGAATCTTGCTCCCCTGCTTCCCACCTTCACACAACCTGATTACCTATTAGTCCCTTAACCTCTCTATGAACCCCAAAGTCATTTCATAAGGGAATAAATGTCATATACTCTTACAGTTATTTGTAGTAATTACTATGTCTATTTCAGATTTTTTGGACAAGATACTCTAAAATACACTAGAGGAAACACTCCCAAACTGATCAGACCAAAAAAAAAAAAAAAAAAAAAAAAAAGGGAATGTACAATATAAGGCATAGTGCCTTGTCTGCTCTAGGTTTATAATTTAAAAGTAATTTCATGACAAGAAGGCACATGATCATCTCTACAAGGATTCCAGAGAAATGTAGGTGAACCACAATGAGATTAAGTCTGTTAAAACAATAATAAGAAAAAAAAAAAAATCCCACAGCCCTACCTAGAACTGGGCCCTAGCAGCAGTCACTTTAATTTTCACCAAAAAAGGCCCATGAGCTTTGTCACTTTGAAAAATCATCAACGAGACTCCCAAACAGTTATTCTGCACTCAGTCTAAATTTCTGTTCACTACAGTAATTATTTTAAGACAATGAAGAAAAACTCAAGAGTTCAGAGAACTTTAATAAAGATAGCTAAAGACACAAAGAAAACCTTTGATGAACAGTATAAGAAACTGGACTTGTTTAGTGTAGAGAAGAGGGGTAGACAGGTGATGAGATTTTGTCTTTAAGTTCATAAAGGGTTGTTATTAGTGGTGCAGTGATCATTTGCTATCCTTGCCCAAGTAGACAAAACAGGAGCAAATAAATTAAATTACATCAGGAAAGACTTCAATTAGACACAAGGAAGAAACTTCCAGCTGATTAATTACTAGAATGAGCTACTTGAGGGAGGCTGCCGGTTTCCATTTCTGGAGCGCTAATAAACAACTCTATTTTAGTGGGCTTTGGAAATCATCTACCTATAGGCACAGTGACCTCCAGAGGTCCCTTGCAACTATTTGATTTGATGACTCTCACAGTGTTTACTGGTGTCTCATTGATCACATAAATATATTGGAACTGGCAAAAGGCTGAGGATCAATAAGGCTGAGGAACAGCGAGGATTAGCGGTTGAATTAAGTACTGAATAGACATCAGACGTGCCATCCTCCGATACGATCATATTCTAGCACTGTCAAGATCAAAAGAAAAATGCATAAACTCGTACTTTCCCAGTGGGAGACTAAATGGTTAGAAATGAAATAAAGTTTCTTCCAGTGACCTAAGCAGAACTCAATCAGTAGAGACAATTAAAAGATCAAAACAGACTCATTATTTAACTGTATTTTCCAGTAAACCAACTTGCATCACAGATCCTAAGCCCCAGCTTTATGCTGTGCGGTTATATGGACTGCAGTATCCCCCCAAAAAGTCTTACCCATTTCTTCCTCTAGGCTGAGCTTGGAATGCCCAAACCCCCATGTCTGACCATCAAAGTCCTAACCACCCCTAAAATCCCAATTCAGATGCCACCTTCTCTCTGAAGATTTACCAAATCCCCCTAAGCCAGAGTGCACCTCTTCTTCACCGCATCGCCGCCTTTGTGTCTGGGTCACGGCGCACCTCAGGGCTCTGTAATGTCTGCTTGACTGAGCTCCACAGCGCCACGGAGCCAAAAGAGTGGCAGCCCACGACAGCAGGAGAAATTCTGGTCTGTCTCACCCCAGAGCGTCTTCCCAGGCCCAGAGAGCTCCCATGGCCCAGATGGCCGTCTTCTCTCCCTTTGATGCTAGCGCCCAGGACACAGTCTCCTTCCCCTTCTGTCAGGAACTTCCTCACATTCATGATCACTTGTAAAGACTCTTTGCTCAAGCTTGGCTATGCAGGGGAAATCAGTCTCTCTAACCCTTCACTTCTTGCTGCCCATGAAGGCTGACGTATAAGCCCCTTTCCGTTCAAAGTTGTTTTTTTTTTAAAATCACTATGGGCTTATACATACGGGAATGAATTTTTAAAACACCAGATTATAAGAAATATTCTTATAGCCTGGTTTGGCTCCTTGGCCTTAATTCCCTTCTGAGACAGTAAATGGAAGTCTCATTTTGTTTTCATTCCTGAAGAACCTATCAAATGTCAATCCTATCACCTTTTACCCTATTAATGAAGTCCTTGTAGTCCCTTTTTCATTCTAGACAGACTTTTTTTCTTTTTTTTTTACACCAAAGGGGTGGGGGAGGGATAAATTAGGAGTTTGGGATTAACATATACACACTACTATATATAAAATAGATAATCAACAAGGACCTACTGTATAGCACAGGGAGCTCTACTCAATATTCTGTAATAACCTGTATGGGAAAAGAATCTGAAAAAAAAATGTATAACAGAATCACTGTGCTGTACACCTGAAACTAACACAACTCTGTGAATGGACTATACTTCAATTTAAAAAAAGGTAAACAGCAGATGTACCCTGGCATCAGGTGGCATCTCAGAAGATCTTCATCCTGGACAGTAGGAGGTCTCCTCACACGCTGTAAAGGATATACTTTAAACGATAGCCTGGGACTCTGGTTTCTGACCCCCCCTCCTTCCATATTTAACCCCTGTATCCTCTCCCTGAATTCAGCAGCTATGATGCCGAAGAGTAATAAGCAGAGCTGAAGGTACTCATAGAGATGCCCATCTGCTACATGTTTATACAGTTCCCAAGGCGTTAACAGCATCTTCCCATAGGCTTTAGAATGCCGTGGGAGTCTAAAGAAAAGTTAAATGGTGTTGTGTCAATGGACAATTAAATCAAGGCTGTCAAGGCACATTTTTGAACACTTACCAGATCTCTTGCATAAAGTCTGAAACTTTCACTAAGCACCTCTCTGGTTCAGGGCACGGGCTAGGTGGAAGATGTGAGTTGGATAACATATAAATGCTTGGTGGACAGCAGTGTGAAAAAATTTGACTACTTTAGCTGTTTGGAAAGGCTGTGGGGGATACTTCCATTCAATACTGAGAAAGAAGGAACGAAAGAGATAAAACTCTTTGGTTGAGAAACAGTGCAACTGAGAATTAGTAACAGATGAAATACTGAGCCAGATTACTGGGAAACAATGGGTGAAAGGAACAGGTTTCTGGGTCTCTCACAGAGCTCTGGTACAGAGTTGCTTTGGTGTGGAACCAGGCTGAGTTTCCAAACAAAGCTGGAAGCCTGATGGATGTGGTGCTTTGGTCTGCAGGGCCCAAGAAAGCCACAGGCTTCCTGCAGTAGGGAGTAACACAGAGTAGGCCGTGACTCAGCAGGCAAAGTTGTGTCAAACCTACTCCAGCTCTACTGGACCAAAAGGTCGACAGCAGCAAAACGGGTAAGGCTGCCGATTCACCCCCGTCCATCAGGACTGGCTTTGGGATGAGCTGGAAATTAAAAGATTGTCTTTGACAGGCTGGGAAGTGAGAAGAGCCTATGTTCTCCTGTCCCCCCTGCCCCAAACCTCCAAAATTTTCATCCCGTCACACTTAAAACAGCTCTGTGGGAGTAGCTATTATTATTCTTACTTTAGAGAAATAATTTGGCTCAATCTGAGGGAGGCTAAAAAAACGTCACCTATGAAGCCATCTCACTTCAGAGGGCATGATATATTATCCTTTTTCATTTGAAGATCATTTCCTTAATAGAGAAGATGGAAGGAAAATAGGAGTGGAGTATTTCTGCTTTTATTTGCCATCTGTTTACACAAAACCAACGGCCCCACGGAATGAACCCATCTTTGGGTTATTCTCCTTGCTCCCAGTTTTAAAAGTTATCTTTACTTGAAGAGGCGTGAAAAGGAAATGGTGAATCTGTGTGGGTTTTTTGGTACCTACCATGTGCGAAATACTTTCCGTATTTTTCTACTATGAAATAAATATCATTTTCCCATTATATAAAAGAAGACACTAATACACACAGAGAAAGGTTGATCAACTTGTACAAAGTCACAGGTATTGGTTATTCTAATTGTTTTCTTGCAATACTGCTCAGCGAACATTAATGTATTCTTCCTTGTTTACTAGCTTATTTTTCATTCATTCCAAAATGCTTATTGAGTGCCTTTGATATTTATTTAGTTCTAGACAGTGCTCTGAGTACTTGGGATACGTTGGTAGTATAACAATGATCCTTGCCCTTAACCAAACATAAGTGAATACCTGGGTTTTCTTTCATCTTGTGAATAGATGCTTCTGAAATTCAAGCTTCCTGGTTCTGGTTCCAGGTAAAATGGAGAAAATACATGACAACTTTTCTCTCCCACTGAAAACAGCTATTAAACCCGGAGAGAATGCATAAAACAGCTATTTGAGATCTCTGAAAATCAAATATCAACATGCAGATTGGAAAGGACACCAGAATTCAAAATACCGTCAAACTAATGGCTCTAAACAAGGCTCAGAATCTCATAACACAGTACTCTAGATGTCCAAAATGCAACCCAAAGTTACTCATAATACACAAAGCCATGAAAGTCTAGACTTGTACGGGGAAAGACAATCAACAGTTGCCAACAATTGTGATGGCTCTGATGTTAGAATTATATGATGAAGCTTTTAAAGCAGCTACTATAAAAATACTCAAACAAGCAATCTCAAACACTCTTGAAACAAAAGTTAAAACAGAAAGCAAACAGAAGTTTTATAACTGAAAATACAATAGCCAAAATAAAAACTACCCATCAAACAGACTCAGCGACCAGAATGCTGATGGCAGAAGAGCCAGTGACTTAAAGGTAACAAAAGTAATTGGGCAGTACTTCCTCCTTGAAGCTCTAAGTACTGTACCAGATTCACATGGCACCAGGCATATATTCTCCTCTACGCTTTTAAGTTCTAACCACAACCTTAGCTCTAGAAATAACAGGTGTTCCTGCAGGTATTATTTCTCAGGATTCACTTTTTGTTCTTTGAGCCCTCCAACTTATTACAGTACATTCCCTCTTGTTGACTGAAATATTCTTACAAATATATGAATGGAATAAATACGGCAGAATGTAAAATGATATAACCACTTTGAAAAATGGTTTGTCCCTATCTTGCAAAGTTAAATATATACCTATCCTCTGACCCAACAGTTCTACTCCTAGATATTTACCCAGGAGAAATGAAAACATTATGTCCACAAAATGACACAGAAAAAAATGCTCAGGGCATTTTTATTCATAGTAGTTAAAAACTGGAAACTCAAATGATCACCAGCAGAAAATGACATATTCTAGTATATTCATACAATGGAATATTACTTAGCTTTAAAAAGGAACAAATTATTTATAAATGCAACAACATGGGTGTGTCTCAAAATATTATGTTGAGCAAAGGAAGTCAAGCACAAAATAATACATATTGTATGACTGCACTTATAATAAGTTCTAAAACAAGCAAAATTAATCTACAGTGAAAGAAATCAGATGGTGGTTAACTTTGTGTGTCACTGGGGGTTGGGGGGCAGTAGGGATCAACTGGGGAGGGGTGTGAGGCAACATTTCGTGATGAAAATATTCCGTATTTTGATAGAGGTGTGGGTTATACCCATGAAAGCATTTGTCAAAATTCACTGAACACACACCTAAAGTATATGTTGAAATACCTAGTGTGCTTTGTTTTCATTAGAGTTTTACCTTTAGAGGATATTTTAGAGTCTCTGAACATCAGGTCAAGCCAATCTTTTCTATCAGCTTTCAAAATATCTTTCCATAAAGTACAAGCATATGTTTTCTAACTTCAAAATTTTAAATCCTTAAGTTGGTATGGTCAATATCTCCCAAGGTTCTAGTCACCTTCACATCTTCAACAGTCATTGGACATAGCTTCTCTTGGTGCTTAATTTATATTCAGAATATGTTACCATGTAAATATTTCTTCATTTCAATTTACTTCACTTCAATAAATATTTATTGACCATATCTGTGTGCAAGGCAACGTGCTAAGCAATGTAAGAAACCCGAGACAGATGGCATATAGTCTACTCTTCTCGATGCTTACCATATAGAGTAAGATAATGAAATACCAAACTAGAACATTGGTAGAATATAAGTAATTTTAAAAAGTATAACAGGGAGTCAACAAGATATGAAACCTGCACAACAAATTTGAGAAATGTTAAGTGCTTCTTTTAACATCCTTCATTGAGAGGCATTCTATGTTAATAACATGACTTTCTCACTCCCACTCCCAGTCCACTTGATGTGCTGTGCTTTTATGCTCCTCACAAACATAAAATTGGCAGACACTGACGATTTCATCCCACCAAATCTCTGTTCCTATTAGTCCTAATAATTTTAGCAAGCAATCCTCAAAGAACACTGACCTTAGTGGTTTAAACTTCACATATTCAAGAGGTCCCCAGCTTACACAAGAAGGCCAGTGTGATTTCCCCCTAAAGAGGCACCAACTTCTTTCTAAAAGAATAACAGAATCTAATTATCCTAAAAATTAAGCAGAAATCAGTATTTATACTTTCATTCTTCCAGTGAAAGAGCAGGCTTGACTTACTTCTTTCCTAGGAATGAGCCATCAGTGTTTGTAAAGAATTCTTAATAAACAAGAAGTCACATGTATCAATATTTCATTCTACATTAAATGAAAATCCTGTAAGTGAACAACTCAGAATCCGGTTGTAGTTTTTGCTTTTTTTTTTTGAAAATCAGTGTCACCAATGCTTAAGAAAGAAAAGTAAGGCAAGCATGGGACAAAAGTTGGTGGAAATCTGGGTTCACAAGATCTTTCTGTCTCCGGAACAAAAGCCTGCCATCGGTATTAATCACACAGAGCTGTTAGGCTGCCCGGCTGGAGAAGAGTGCAGCGTGTTTAAGATGCTCTAACACTAGTGTCCTGTAAGGTTTTTTTCCCCCTTCCTCCTAAGGACTCATTCTTATTGCTCCTTTGTGACCTAAAGGGTGTATAATTTTCAGCTTCTTTTTCGCATTGACAAAATGGGTATTGTTTCTGGCCTTATATTCCAAAAGCAAATCCCCAAACTCCAACTCAGAAATTAAACAGATTTCTAAAAATGGACCCTCTATCATGCAACCAAAGTCCATCTCTCAGAAAGTGGGTGGGAATAGGATTCTCTCCTTCCTGTGGTCCCTCCCCCCCCCATCACTGTTGACGGATAGGAGATGTCAGCTTGTCAAGTCTTATTGGGTGCTACCTGATATAAGGCCACACTGAGGCAGTAAAAATATGCTTGCAGTCAGCTCTTTTAATAAGTCCCAGCAAACAGGAGGAAAGCAGATCTATTCAGTAAGATGCTTCCTCTGATATGGTAGGAAAAAAGTAGTCCATGACAGAGGCTTGATACGAGGAGATTTTTAAACAAAGGACAGCTCTTTCTTTAGAGAAACTGGAGAGAAATAGCTTCCCTAGGGAGTTTGGGATTCTGAGAAATATTATGTTGCTATGCTTATGATTTAAAGCTGACCTGGACTCCAAGCTCTTTGAAAAGGAGGTCATGTCTTCTCTGTAAAATGCCCACATTCCACAGAGTCCTGCTGAGTCCCAAGCGTTCTGTAGGTTCTGAACTTCGATGAATAATATCGATGCTGTCTCTTAATCTCAAGCCCAAAGGGAAACTCTGGTTGGGTATCCGGCCTTCCATCTACCCGCAAAAGGATAAGAAAGACTGAGAAGACCAAATGTTCTGAGAACAAATTCTATGACACAAAGGACCTAACTCCTGGGCGAACCAAAGTTAAAGGTTCAGCCAAGAGATTTCAGAATTCTATGAAATAGGTTTCTACGCACTACATACATATTATTAAGATCAAATTAGGTGCGAACTTCCTGAAGACAGTGGTCCAGTCTCTTCAGTAAATATTCTCATTCATGGTGCCTAGTGCATTGCTGGTGGGCTATAGGTCTTATGGTGTTAATACTGACGGATGATGCTGGTGGTGGAGGTGCCAGTGGTGACGGTAATGAAGGAGACAAGGATGCTCACTAATGAGACTCAGCCAGGTTTTTAAGAAATGACCTGACAGGCTGAACTGAGAATTATTCTGAGAATGATTATCATGTATGTATTCATCCGTTCACTTTTCTGAAGCCTCTCAAGTCTTATCTTCCACGTCATACTCACTTCTCCTAGAATAATATAGATGTGGCAGAAAGTGAATTCCAGGAGTCGAGCTAACAGCATTCAAGTTAAACTTATTACATCATTAGACTGAGAAATATTTTTTTCTGGATGGAATTAATAAAATAAGAGCTACCAAAGTTTTAAATAATATCACGCTCTTCAGAAATAGTCCTGCATAGAAGGTTAAAGAATTGCCTTTGCTCCTCACCTTCCAAGACAACTAACATGCAAGAAACACTTGGTAAATGTTCTGAATGAACGCATGCACGATTGTAAAATGAATGAATGAATACATGAGTGAGTGGGCAAATGAAGAATGGTTCCTTGAACTATATTTCTTTGCTAATTAGAATAGTTACTATTGTGCAGGTAAAAAATGACATTTAAGAAATCTAGAGCTTATGCTCTGAAACACTGATCTCAAGGAACCCGAGCGCTGTTCCTTCAAATGAGCAATGCAAGACTTGTATGAGCTCCAGAATTGCAATATATGACCCCCTGATGACAAAGCAAGACAAACTGGTCATAATGATCTCATAAGAGCAAGTTCTTTTGTAAGCCATTATAGTTTTTCATGTCAATTTAACCAGAAGACTTGTGGAAGCATAAGAATTTGATCCCGATGCAAAGTGGTGATGGAAGTTCTACCAGTGTTCACTTACTTCCTCCACAATATGTATTCCCAAATCATTACCCTGTCTATAATGACCTGAGTCCAAAATAACTGAGCTAAGAGCCATAAAATCCTTTCTATAGGATTTTTTAAAAAATCTACAACTAAAGTTATCAATGGACCACTGGTGACCTAAACCATCATCAGGTTGAAAACTCTTCAGGGATAAGAATATTTCTAACTTACCTCGGATTTCTTTGGTGGCCCGGTGGTTAAGAATCTGCCTGCCAATGCAGGGGACTTGGGTTCGATCCCTGGTCCAGGAAGATCCCACATGCCATGGAGCAACTAAGCCCATGCACCACAACTACTGAGGCTGCATTCTAGAACCCACGAGCCACAACTACTGAGCCCGCATGCCACAACTACTGAAGCCCGCGTGCCTAGAGCCCGTGCTCCACGACAAGAGAAGCCACCGCAATGAGAAGCCCACACACCACAACAAAAGAGTAGCCCCTGCTCACTGCCCCTAGAGAGAAGCCCGCTCACAGCAATGAAGACCCAACGCAGCCAAGAATAAATTAATTAATTAATATTAAAAAAAGAATGTATCTAACTTACCTCTGTATCTACAGTAAACCTAATACCAAGTTTTGAATGAAACAATCTCTTAATAAACTGCCATTGATTAAATGCAGAAGTGGGACTAGGGTGATGCAACAGGCGATAAATACTGTGCAAGTTTAGAGACAGGAGAGCACAGCGTGGGGAGGTGAAGTCAGAGTGGACTGAGAAAGTCCTTCCTATTCATCACTTATGAGGACTGTGCCTACCCTGATGTGACTAAATATGCAAGGGCTTGGTTCTTTGAGCGTAAGAATAAGAACTATAGAAAACTATTAAATTTTATGCAACCACAGGAAATAAGAAGAGTGGGTTCTCATCAGAAGGGGGAATGAGGGAAAGAGCACTGGGTGTTTCCTATCTAATAAGTGTGTTATATATTATATTAGGCGATATACATATATAGACACACATACACACACAAAATGATGTACGTACATGAGTGCACGTATATCTTTATATGTGTGCGTATGTGCATATTCACACAATCCTCACAGCAATCCTTAAAATAAGGAATTAATATCTCCTTTTTTACAATTGGTAAAGCTGAGGTGCAGATAATTTTATACAAGTTAAAGAGTAGGTGGTTATGAATCCCAGATCTACTGGGATTCATAACCAGGTGGCAGAGCGTGACAATTCCTGGTAATAAAAACAAAATTTTGATTTGAAGTAAAAGCAAGATGTGCAGAATAATGAAAAGACCATGAGAATCAAACTCACAAAGCCCTGCTTGGAATACTATCTCCGTCACCAACCCTTGGACAAATTATTCTATTAGCCTTAGTTTTCTCTTCCATAAAATGGCATAATAACTGCCCCAAAATATAGCATCACAAACTAAATACGGTACCTTTGTGAATGTGCCTAACTCTGTAGCTGGTACAGTAGGGCTTCTGGAACAGAATCTGCTAACAGTAGGCATTTGGCTAAATATTTGTGGAATGGTAATGAAGTAGAAGTGAGAAATCCCATAAGAACCATCTCCTTTTTTCAAAACTTGACAGATGGTCAACTTATTCTTAAGAATATCCGATCCCTCCACCACCCTCAGAAACCATTCTACCTATGTCTTCACTGTCATCAATCGAAAGTGAAAAATACAAAGGCACCAGAGGTGGAGGTAAAAATACAGGCTGAGGGTGGCTGGAGGATCCTAAGTAGAAAACAGACTCGTCCTTGTTCTGCAAATCAGTCTCGTTTTTCCCTCAGTCCCCCGAGGTAGCTTCCCCCATGGCCAGGGTTTCTCTTAAAGGAAGAACCAGGGAAGCAAATCCCAGAGGGAGCACAGGGGCTTGAGGGCAGACTGGGGCTCAGCCCTCCACCAGGAAAGAAACTCCTTGAGGCACGTCCCTCCTATTCCTTTCTGGAACCTCTTTGCTCATCTCTCTCCTCCATGACCTCCTTTGTCTCTGGAATCGAGAATGGTGATCCCCTGCTTCTCCTTTTGGAAGGGAAGTCTCTTGCCTCTCATGGGCAGCCACTTACTCCTTATGCTCGATGTGGTCACTCCAGCCTCCCATGCTGGGACACCCTCCAACCACACACACGCACACACATGCATGCACACATCACCTCCCTCTCTCCCCATCCCCAGGCAAAGATCCAGCTCCTGTACGATTCTCCAGGGGGGCGTGGGAGAACTCCGGTCCCCAGAACAGCATCTCTGCTGCCTGCATGTCGCACCCCCCCTGCTCTTCCCTCTTTTGAGGTGAGGAGACAAAGCCTCTCAGGCTGATCATTCAAGAAACTCAACTAAGAGTCTGTTAAGCAGAGATTCACAGCTGTGAAAGTCCACACGAGGCTTCAAGTGCAAGGCAGTGATACGGAGGATAAAAGGGCAAACGCCCGGACCGGGGCAGTTGCAGAGATGAACGGATGGGGGATAAGGGGGGCAGTGGGGAGCTGTTGCTGGCTTATTCCCAAGGGTAAATTGCTCGCTTTGCCCTACAGCATTTTACGGCGTTGGGAAGTGTCTCTAAGGAAACTCCTGTGGGACTGCAAATGATACAAACGTAAATAAGAGAAACTGTACTGCTGCCTCAAACAGCCACTTCTAAAGAGGATCTGGAAGCGCCTTTAGTCAATCATGTGACACCCCTGGTAGGCAAACTCTGTGACATGAGGTTGCGCTTAGGAGAGACGAGAAAGTTCACGCCCCATGGGGCTACCACTGATGATGTGGCTTCGGTATGTCTAATTTTAAAAGGGGTACAGTCACACTGGCTCTCTTCATGCCTAAGTGGAAACACAGAGGAGAAAACAGGCTTCAACGAGCACCTCTCTCCAACTCAGCCAAATGCATCATGACTAAAGATACCCTCATCTACCAAGCCTCCCACTCTAAAACAGACAGCCGCACTGCCCCACCTACTTGGCCCAGACCTACTAAGTCTCAACCACTCCCAGTGTTGGGTAGAGGCCATCATCCACCCACTCACACAACTGCTCTCACACAAATCCTCTCCAACAGCCCCTCACACACTAGAACCACTTACACACGCTCACTTTCACCCCTCATCACCCACCGTCTTCCATTCCCAGAAGCTGACCTACCCCCGCCGTCACCAAAGGAGACGGCCATTCCTGCTTACACCCCACCACTCCTGCCTCCCCCTGCACACTGAGTCTATCCCCTGTATAAATATGTACGCAGTGCATCCTGTCACTCACTTGTGCTGGCTTCTTCCCACCCAAATGAATACTCAAGCGTAAACCTGCTCTTACATTCACTCATCCACATGAACCAGACAAGTATCAATAAATCACCTCTGGACTTTGCCGTAAATTTCAAAGCATGGACATAGTTCCTTGTCAGGAAAACATCTAAATTCTCTGATACGTTTTACCAAATAGTTGTTTTTGTATGCGAGCCCAGCCAGAAGAAGCCCCGCCTCACAACCGAAATGATGGTGACACTTTGGCTTACTGCCGTGTCACCATAAGAAGCCACACAGTGGCACGTGAATAGGAGGCCATCACAGTATGGTAAGTACTGTATGGAGTCTAGCAAAGCCACGCCAACATTTCTGTTCTTCGTCCAAAGGGCTCTTTTCCATGCATAAAAACATGCGATAAGCTCAAAACACAGCTGTCAAATTCATATGGCTACTTTTGGCCTATTGACTTAGCATCTGGTTCAGAAATCCATTCTCACGCTAACTTGTCCCTTTTGAAATGTAGCTGTCCCAGGGCCACAGGGTCAGAGGCAATTCTTTTGTTATTTCATAGAAATGGAAAGCAATTTGCTACGGTGATCACTCTCATTAACTGATGCTCCGGAGATTCTGGACCCTCTGCTTGCAAGTACCAAAACTGTCGTTCACAACACTACTGCAGGAACCGCGGAAGACTTCCAGTTCACTCCCTTGTGCACCTTTCAACGGATAAAAGGGACGATTAACCCAAACCAGGGGTCCGATGTGAAGCCGGGAAGGAGCTGCCCCCGGGATGGTGTATTTCACTTACAGTACTGGGAGAGGGGAGAACTGACAGGGACAAAAAGATGAGCCTGAGTCTCAGTCCCTGGGGCTAATGGATACATAGGTAAATGTCAAGTCAGCCTGTTTTTATCTAATTCTAAAAAATAACCTCATTTATGTCACTTCCCAGGCACCCGTGTGTCCTGGCATCTGTCACAGGGCATCTGGCTCCTTGGTTCTGGCATATTCAACCAAGCAGGCTTTCTTTTCTTACATCCCCAATTAAAAATGACACGGCCTTTCTAGCACCATGTCAGACTGTCTACACCAGCGCACAGGACTCCCTGTGATGTAAAGGGAGTGGTAGTAACATCCCTGAGAAGTGAAAGTGACGAGGGCCAAGAGTCCCCGTGAAGGTCTTAAGAAAGGCACTTAATTCAGTGGCAGAATTATTTCCATGTGAATGTTCACCGACAGGGCGTTGAGCTAAGGCTCACACTGTTATCAGAAAGCAAGTTATTGAACAAACATGAACTGAAGCCTCTGATTTCCTTCCTTCCACCAGCGGATTTCTGAAGGGCTGGAAAAATCTAGGGTGAGCCTTGATCTTAGGGCAATTCTATCATCACTCTTCAAAGACCCTTCATCCCCTGAAGTTTATTTTGGTCAAGTACTAAACAAACAAGCAAGCAAGCACCTTATTCACAGTCAGGGCTCCGAGAATCAGGAGTCTCCTGTAGTAACCCAGGGAAAGAACGCTGGTGCCTTGGACAGGGTGACCGGTGGATGGGAGAGTAGATGGATTTATATGATGAGAGGGCAGGCTCCACAGCTGTTAACTTATGTTTGGATGTAGAAGTGAGAAAAGCAATGGGGTGAATTTGGTTGCCCATTGACTGAGATGTGAAAGGGGAGGAATGTTCTATTTTGGCAATGTTCAGTTTTAGGTGCCTTGCAGACACTGTGAGGAAATGTCTGGTAGCTAACTATACAGTGTAGTATACGGTTCTGAGGGGTGGTCTGAGTTGAGGATAAATATTTGAAAATCATTGCATAAAGAGGATATATAAAGCCATCGACTAGATTAAACCACCTAGGAAACCTGTGTAAATTAAAAAATAATAATAATAAGGGAGCCCAAAACAGGGCCCATCTTTAGAGATGGAAAGGAAAAAAGTGAAGCTAGCAAAGAAGATTGAGAGGAACTGACCAAGAGGATGGGAGGACAGCATCAAACGCTGCAGAGGGGACAAGATGACATTGGAGTGACCACTGTATCTGGCAACATGGTGATCACTGCCAACTCTGGCAAGAACCACAAGAGCCATTCCATTACTGTGGTGTGAATGGAACCCCATGGAATGGGTGGAGGAGAGCCTGGCAGGTGGGGAAGGAGAGAAAGCGATTATAGGCAACTCTTCCAAGAAGTTTTTCTATTACAAGGAACAGAAGAATGAGGAGATAATCAGAGGCAGACGTGGATTTTTGGTTTTATTTTTAATATAGGAGGTATTAGAACTTATCTGTGGCTGGTGAACATAGTGTAGTAGAGAGAGAGGGAAAAACACAAGGTCTTTGAGAAAGCAAAAAGGCTGGGATCCAGAATTTAAGAATTCAAGAGATCTCGACTCAAGTCCATATTTTCTCATGGACTCTGCTCTTTGTAAAGGGTTGGTCTCTACGAGACAGGGGAACTTCACCCACAGAACCTGGAGTGAAGGCTGAAGGCACTGGTGCTGAAGCAGGTATAGCTGGTAGCCTTGGTGATATGAAAATGAGGAAGTTCCCGGCAGAATATTCCATTTTCTCAATGAATTCTGAAGGCAGATCTACCAGCAGAGGGTGCTAGTCAGAGACAGGAGAGATGTAACAGGTCTGAGTGAGAAGAGAGAGTGAGAAGTTATTCTGGAGCGGGAGAAAGTTAATATAGTAGGAAATGCAGTAGGAGCTCTGGGCAGGACCAAGTCACAGTTTGAGAACTGTGGCTTTGTCATCATGATTGTGTTTCTCCAACTTGGAGGAGAAACTGGAGTCGTTCAAGTGCTTCAAGGCAGGCATGAAAGAGGCGGTTTACTCAGCCATAAAAAAGAATGAAATGATGCCATTTGCAGCAACATGGATGGACCTAGAGATTATCATACTACGTGAAATAAGCCAGACAGACAAAGACAAATAGCATATGATATCACTTATGTGTGGAATATAAAATATGACACAAATGAACTTATCTACAAAACAGAAACAGGCTCACAGACATAGAGAACAGACTTGTGGTTGCCAAGGGGGAGGGAAGAATTGGGAGTTTGGGATTAGCAGATGCAAAATATAGGATGGATAAACAACAAGATCCTACTGAACAGCACAGGGAACTATATTCAATATCCTGTGATAAAACATAATGGAAAAGAATATGAAAAAGAATATACATATGTATAACTGAATCACTTTGCTGTACATCAGAAATCCCATTCACCACTGCAACAAAAAGAATAAAATACCTAGGAATAAACCTACCTAAGGAGGTAAAAGACCTGTCCTCAGAAAGTTATAAGATGCTGATAGAAAGAAATCAAAGATGACACAAACAGATGGAGAGATATACCATGTTCTCGGATTGGAAGAATCAACATTGCGAAAATGACTATACTACCCAAAGCAATCTACAGATTCAACACAATCCCTATCAAATTACCAATGGCACTTTTTACAGAACTAGAACAAAAAAATCTTAAAATTTGTATGGTGACACAAAAGACCCTGAATAGCCAAAGCAATCTTGAGGGAAAAAAACGGAGCTGGAGGAATCAGACTCCCTGACTTCAGACTATACTACAAAGCTACAGTAATCGAGACAATATGGTACTGGCACAAAAACAGAAATATAGATCAGTGGAACAGAATAGAAAGCCCAGAGATAAGCCCACACACCTACGGTCAACTAATCTATGACAAAGGAGGCAAGGATATACAATGGAGAAAAGACAGTCTCTTCACTAAGTGGTGCTGGGAACACTGGACAGCTACATGTAAAAGAATGAAATTAGAACACTCCCTAACACCATACACAAAAATAAACTCAAAATGGATTAAAGACCTAAATGTAAGACTGGACACTATAAAACTCTTAGAGGAAAACATAGGAAGAACACTCTTTGATATAAATCACAGCAAGATCTTTTTTGACCCAACTCCTAGAGTAATGGAAATAAAAACAAAAATAAACAAATGGGACCTAATGAAGCTTAAAAGCTTTTGTACAGCAAAGGAAACTATAAACAAGATGAAAAGACAACCCTCAGAATGGGAGAAAATATTTGCAAATGAATCAACGGACAAAGGATTAATCTCCAAAATATACAAACAGCTCATGCAGCTCAATATTAAAAAAACAAACAACCCAATCAGAAAATGGGCAGAAGGGGCTTCCCTGGTGGCGCAGTGGTTGAGAGTCCGCCTGCCGATGCAGGGGACACGGGTTCGTGCCCCGGTCCGGGAAGATCCCACATGCCGTGGAGCAGCTGGGCCAGTGAGCCATGGCCGCTGAGCCTGCACGTCCAGAGCCGTGCTCCGCAACGGGAGAGGCCACAACAGTGAGAGGCCCGCGTACCGACAAAAAAAACAAAAAACAAAAAACAAAAAACCTAACTACATATTAGTCTTTGCCTAAGTCTCTGCCTTCAAGGGAACTCAGGGTAAGATCACTGGTACTAGAAAGAGCTACATAGATCAGAGCCTCAAGATGGGACTGTGGAGTTCAATGAAGATCCCACTGCTGGGGGTAAGTGGGGTAGTGGTAACTCCTGGCATGGTAACTACTAGCTTCACAAATGCTACTAGTCTCCCCTGTGGTAGACTGGGACAAGGTAGGGGTAGAGGGTGATGTATGGCGTTGGGTGGTGGCTCTGGTCCTTGAACATGTGGGCAGTTGGCTGACTTCGTCAATATATTTTGCAAGTCTTGAAAAAAGAAACTGAAAGGGTCAAGTCAGCCAACTATCAACTCAGGGCTTTCTGTGAAACCCAGAAAGCCTTCCATGCCATGTATAAGGAGACTCACACCTCGTAGCCACAGGCAGACTGTTGAAAATCAGACCCCAAGAACTAACTGTAGCAGTGACAACACTGCAAAGGAGACTAAATGCACAACCTTTGGACTATCTCCTATGTGACAATAACAGGAAAAGAATGGGACCCTGAGACCCACATGGGGACCTTTGGGTGGACAGGGAGGGAGGCTTTTCCTGAAACCTTGTGGAAGGCAAGAGAAGCTCCACCCCCAACCCCTCGCCAGAGGAAAGAAACCTGACCTTACTTGGAGACTCTGCAAGGACCTCATCTGAGGCAGGTGTCTTTCAGTATGACTCTGCTCCTCCAAGATATGTGCCCTGTCTGCCTCATCCTGCCCTGGCCAGTAACCAGAGCCTGGTCACATGCAACTACAGCTGGACAGCACATCCCTAGATGGGGCGATGGCCAGCAGGAAATAGCTTCCATGCTGAAGGGATGGCTTTATGATGCAGACCTCAGAAAGCAGTGAGCACAGCTGAGAGTGGATTCTGAGGGAGTCCAGGCGGGGTACAGCTATAGAGAACTTGTTAGCATGGGAGCACTCGCCTGTGAATTGAGGGTCGAGGTCCTGTGCTAATACCCTCCTGGGTCGGTGGCCCAGGGAATGAGGCGGTGGATGATGGAGTGACTTTGGCAGAATCTTGGGGTCAGAAGACTAGTGAGGTGGGAACAGCAGGCTGGAAGCACCACGTGAGCCTGAGAATGGTGACGTAACTGTGCGCTGAGATGATTTCCGAAGGCTCTTCTACAAAGCTCTGGCGGGATCAAGCACCAGTCACCCATGGGGGTTATCAGCTCAATACAGCTCCTTGCGTTGGCTTCCCTCCTTCCCTATCTCACTTCCCTAGTCCCTAATTTCCTCTCCTCGAGATGCTTCCCACACAAGCTCTCTGAGCAAAAGCTAAGAGGCTGCTTCCGAGGAGCGAAGTTCCAGGCGAGGTAGAGAATCCAGAGGCTGCTCCTGGCCCCGCCACTGGCTCCAAGCACTGACGCTTCCTACTGCAGCGTCCAGGACTCAGTGGGTCCTCAGCACGTGACAACTCCCTCCTTCCCTTCTTCGCCCTTCCCCTGAATCAGTAAATTTGGATGGTGGTTAAGGGCAAACAACTCCTTGAGACAGAACAACGACCTCTTCTGCTCTGTGCCTACCCAAAGCCCCTGTGAACTCACTCTTCCTCAGCCCTGACTCCGCTTCTCCTTCCCCAGCACACGGTTTGCCTCCCTGGTCCCTATGTAGCCTCAGGATAACTGTGTCCCCCAGAGGGATCGAATCCCCTTCTGGGGAGATCAAAGAGCAGATGAGGAATTAGTCACCAGACTGTGTCACTCTGAATACAAGGAAGAGGGAAAGGAAAGGAGGTGTAGGAGCGGGGTGGAGGCAGACGGGCAGGGGAGCGGCCGGGAGAGGAGAGAGGCAGGAGGGTAGCAGCGCTGTGGTTGAGGAGTTCACACGTTTGATTTTCTTTCATCATCACAATACATTTGCAAGGTGTTCTCCTGTCACACAGATGAGGGAGCCAAGGCTCGGGGTCCCTGTCTTAAACACCTGATTCCTAAGCTAAACTGACAGCTCGGAGTTGCAGGTGGTGCTACCACAAGAGCCAGAGACAGAGCCTGATTAAGAATGAGGGAAACCGGGGCTTCCCTGGTGGCACAGTGGTTAAGAATCCACCTGCCAATGCAGGGGACACAGGTTTGAGCCCTGGTGCGGGAAGATTCCACATGTCGCGGAGCAACTAAGCCCGTGAGCCACAACTACTGAGCCCACGTGCCACAACTACCAAGCCCGCGTGCGACAAGTACTGAAGCCCGTGCTCTGCAACAAGAGAAGCCACCGCAGTGAGAAGCCCGCACACCGCAACGAAGGGCAGCCCCCGCTCGCAGCAACCAGAGAAAAGCCCGCACGCAGCAACAAAGACCGACACGGCCAAAAATAAATAAATGAAAAAAAAAAAAAAATGAGGGAAACCAAACAGACCAGATACACTGATGCCTTAGGCCTCTGCCTCCTTCAAGCCTGGATTTATTTGGAAACACCAAGTTATAGGGGAACTTCATCGAACTGGAATGCGGGCAACCAGAATATTTTCATTTTTCCCTCTGCTTAACAAGTAATGGTCACCAAAAAGTATAGATGGAGCAATTTCCAGGGGAAGAGGGCACAAAGGCTGTGAAGAGAAGCACCGGCTGCACTGGGCCCCGAGCTCTGAGCACCAGGATGAGGCAGCCCAGAACCAGGGCAGAGGACCAAGCCAGCGGCTGTTGACAATACAATGAACTTAACCAGGACACCCCAGGCAATGGGACCAGAACGCCTTCGATTGTTCTACTTTGCTTCTGGAAGGTCCAGGGCATTACACCACCTCCCTTTGCTTTCCTGCTAAGATCTTCGCCCAGGAATTTCCACCTCTACCAATGAAACAGCTTATTTCTTCCTATACTATATTGCTTTCTCAAGGTTCCTGCTGAAGTCCTCCTAGCTCTTTGCCATTTCAGCATTCTTCTTTAATGTCAGGTCCTTTGTAAATTGTACATTCTTCTCCATTTCCAGTAATAACTAAGCTTCAAAGACTCCTAATACCCTAGAGCTGAAGGGACCAATTTTTTTAAATTCAAGAAACAATTAGGGCTTCCCTGGTGGCGCAGTGGTTGAGAATCTGCCTGCCAATGCAGGGGACACGGGTTCGAGCCCTGGTCTGGGAAGATCCCACATGCCGCAGAGCAACTAAGCCCGTGAGCCACAACTACTGAGCCTGCGCGTCTGGAGCCTGTGCTCCGCAACAAGAGAGGCCGCGACAGTGAGAGGCCCGCGCACCGCGATGAAGAGTGGCCCCCACTTGCCGCAACTAGAGAAAGCCCTCGCACAGAAACGAAGACCCAACACAGCCATAAATAAATAAATAAAATTTAAAAAAAAGAAACAATTATATAGCACTTACCCTAAGCCACACACACGGTTGAATCCCTTGAAATTATTAACCTATTTAATAATACTCATAACAATTCTATGAGTAAGGTACAGTTATTATCCCCACTTTTTCTCAGATGAAGACCCTGAGGTTCAACAAGATTAAATAACTTACTTTGGGTCAGACAACTAGAAAGTGGCAGAGCCAGGAAGTCTGGCTCCAAAGTCTGTGCCTTAAAGAAAGTCTTAACCTTAGGGATCATTTCAACCATCCCCTTCATTTTACAGAGAAGGAGACTCAAACACAAAAAGCTAAGTGATTTGTGCAAAGATAAGGTAGACTGTGGGCTGGTGTGCAAGTTTTCTGATTTCCAGTTCAATGTTTTTGTCCCCGTATCCCAAGGCTGGGCTCCAGACAGCAGTCTTCACCTCTAGGCTACATTTCAACGATGGTTTCCCATGAGTTCAACTGACCCGTAGCTTTATAATATCATCATGGATCTTCATTTTACCAAGGTTGTGTAGAAACACATGGGACGTTGTTAAGGCTCTGCACCTAGTCCTTTGGGGCTTTAGAATCGGGTGATCCAGGTCCTAGGGCTTCCTGATCAGCTGTGAGACCCTGGCAGGTTCCTTTCCCTCTCTAGAAAGTCTAGTTGGTGTACGGGAGGGTGCCCTGCACACTGTAAGAAACCTATAAATCCTATAATTACAATAATGATGATTGGTACTGTTAAAAGCATCATGTTTTACCCTTGATTTCTGCAGAGTTTGTGAAGTGGTGACGAGGATGTAGCCTCAGGTGGTCACTGTTGTTCAAGGCAGGAGGACCTTGTGCTGAGCTGGGTGTTGGGGGGATACGGGAGGCTGGGGGTAAAAGCTGGAAACGCAGCCGTGTTCCTGTCATTACCAGCTCTGGATAAGAGTGGTGTGGGGCAAAATGGAAGGCTGTTAATAATAGAGAAACTGGGGGTCATGGAGACATACGTCTGCATAGGCCCCAGCCCCCAGCCCCGGGGCACGTGCTTTCACCTGCTCTTTCATATCCACCGTTACTGTAGCATCGAATGCAAACCTCAGGTCAGACTGATGCATTTGGTATTTCCACTGTTTTCTCAGCCACCTCTGTCACTGGACATCGGGAGCCCTTCAAGGACAGGAACGCTTGTCTTTTATCTCTGTGTCTACAAAGCCAGCAGCGTGGCTGGCGTTCAGGAAATGGTGGGTGAATAGGGAATGAACGAATGCTTTTTTGACTTCCTTGAATAGCAACCATTTTGCCTTTGCCCAGCAGCCCAGGACTCAGGGCGTTCTAGAAGTAGCCCTCCCAGGGTTGTGGTCGGGCAGGACTAATATTGGGCTGGGGGAGTCAATGGAATTTTCAGGAAGTGTGGGAAGAGACAGTGAAGCCTGGAACTTTTGTAGATTCAGTTTCTGAGAAGCACTGTGGGGTAGTTCTCCAGTATTTCATCACGCAACCCCCAAGGGTGCCCATAACCGCCTCTGCATCAGAATACTCTCCTATACATATTAAGAAACAAAAACTAAATCAAGTAAGTATTTAAAAAACTCAATCTAGCACTTTGTCTTGTGGGCACTTTAATCCCTAGGAGATACTCAGACAGCTGTAGTTTTTGGCTTCAAAGACAATTTTAAGAAAGGAAGTGGGGATAAAGGCCCTGAGAGAGGCGATGCCAATTCACACATTCTTTGTGTATACTTCAAAATTGAGACTACTGAGAACTCCTTAATGACAGGAAGAAAGTATAAACTTGGTAGGGCTCCTACAGCACCTAGCACTGGCTATGCACACAGACAATGCTCAATAAAAACTGGATATATGGATGGATGGATGGATGGATAAATGGATGGTGGATGGATGGATGG